>NW_024081668.1:425154-457396 GCF_003009895.1 Hyaena hyaena
ATGAACAGACACTTCTCCAAAGAGGACATCCAGATGGCCAACAGACACATGAAACGATGCTCAGTGTTCCTCTTCATCAGGGAAATACAAATCAAAGCCACACTGAGATACCACCTCACACCAGTCAGAGTGGCTAAAAGGAGCAAATCAGAGGACTCTAGATGCTGGTGAGGATGTGGAGAAAGGGGCACCCTCCTGCACTGTTAGTGGGAATGTAAACTGGTACAGCCCCTCTGGAAAACAGTGTGGAGGTTCCTCAAAAACTTAACAATAGAACTCCCCTATGACCCGGCAATAGCACTGCTAGGAATTTACCCAAGGGATACAGGAGTGCTGATGCATAGGGGCACAGGTACCACAATGTTCATAGCAGCACTCTCAACAATAGCCAAAACATGGAAAGAGCCTAAGTGTCCATCAACAGACCAATGGATCAAGAAGTTGTTGTTTATGTATACAATGATATACTACATGGCAATGGGAAAGAATGCAATCTGGCCATGTGTAGCAACATGGATGGACCTTGAGGGTGTTATGCTGAGCGAAATAAGTCAGGCAGAGAAGGACAGATACCATATGTTTGCACTTACAGGTGGATTAGAAGGAACTTAATGTAGGACCATGGGGGAGAAGAAGGGGAAAAATGTTGAGGTAGAGGGAGGGAGGAAAACCATGAGAGACTCTTGAATGTTGAGAACAAACTGAGGGCTGATGGGGGTGGGGAAGAGGGGAAGGGAGGTGATGGGCATGGAGGAGGGCACTTGTGGGGATGAGCACTGGGTGTTATATGGAAACCAACTTGACAATAAACTATTAAAAAAAAGAATTAACATTATCAAAATGGCCATACTATCCAAATAATCTACAGATTCAAAACAATGCCTATTACAACACAAACAGTATTTTTCACTAAACGAGAATACTAAAATTCATATGCAAACACAGAAAAGTCTAGTCAAAGCCATCTTGAGAAAGAATGAAACTAGAGCTATCACAAATCCAGAATCAAGATATGCTAGTTATCAACAATATGGTACTGGCACAACAGTAGACACATAGATCTATAGAACATGATAAAGGGGCACCTGGGTGACTCAGTCAGTTAAGCATCTGCCTCTTGATCTCAGCTCAGGCCATGATCAAATGGTTTGTGAATTTGACCCCCACATCAGGCTCTGTGCTGACAGTGTGGAACCTGCTTGGGATTCTTTCTTCTTTCGCTTTCGCTTGACACATGCACTAGCTCATTCATTCTCTCTTTCTCTAAATAAATAAATATTTAAATATATAAATAAATAAAATAGAAAATAAAAATAAAAAATAGAACATGATAGAGAGTCCTGATATAAACTCTTATGGTCAATTAATCTATGACAAAGAAGGTAAGTGTGCACCATGGGGAAAAGATATTCTTTTCAATAAATATTGCTGGGAACACTGGACAACCACATGCGAAAGAATGAAACTGGAACACTTTCTTAAACCATATACAAAATAAATTCCAAGTGGACTAAAGACTTCAATATCAAACATGAAACCATAAAACTCCTAGAAGAGATTAGAGGTAGTAACTTCTCTGACATTGGCTACAGCAACATTTTTCTAGTTTTCCTAAGGCAAGAGAAACAACAGCAAAAATAAATTACTGAAACTACATTAAAAACTAAAAACCTTTTGCACAGAGAAGGAAACTATCATCAAAATAAAAAGACAACTGTGCTCGCTTCGGCAGCACATATACTAAAATTGGAACGATACAGAGAAGATTAGCATGGCCCCTGCGCAAGGATGACACGCAAATTCGTGAAGCGTTCCATATTTTTACATGGATGGACCTTGAGGGTGTTATGCTGAGCGAAATAAGTCAGGCAGAGAAGGACAGATACCATATGTTTGCACTTACAGGTGGATTAGAAGGAACTTAATGTAGGACCATGGGGGAGAAGAAGGGGAAAAATGGTGAGGAAGAGGGAGGGAGGAAAACCATGAGAGACTCTTGAATGTTGAGAACAAACTGAGGGCTGATGGGGGTGGGGAAGAGGGGAAGGGAGGTGATGGGCATGGAGGAGGGCACTCGTGGGGATGAGCACTGGGTGTTATGTGGAAACTAATTTGACAATAAACTATTTGTAAAACAAATAAATAAATAAAATAAAAAGACAACTTTCTGAATGGAAGAAGATATTTGCAAATGATATATCCAATAAGGGGTTAATATCCAAAATTTATAAAGAACTTATATAGATTCAACTCAACATCAAAAAATAAATAAATCATCAAATTTAAACATGGGCAGAAGATCTGAACATTTTTCAAAAGAAGACAATTGGACAACAGGCACATCAAAAGGTGCTCAACATTTCTAATCATCAGAAGAATGCATATCAAAAGCACCATGAGGTGTCAATTCACATCTGACTTAATAAAAAAGACAAGAAATAACAAGTGTTGGCAAGGATGTGGAGAAAAAAGAACCCTCATGCACTGTTGGTTATAATGTAAATTAGCAAAGCCACTGTGTAAAACAATATGGAGTTTCCTCAAAAAATTAAAAATAAAAATACCACATGATTTAATAATTCCACAATTGGGTATTCACCCAGGGAAAACAAAAACACTAATTTGAAAAAACATATGTTCCTTCTATGTTTATTGCACCATTGTTTACAATAGTCAAGGCTACTTAAGAAAACAATCTAAGTGCTCATCAATAAATGAATGGATAAGGAAAATTGGTGTGTACACACACACACACACACACGCAGTCACATGCACTGTGGAATATTATACAACCATAAAAAGGATGAGATAGCTTATGCCATTTGATACAACATGGATGGACCTAGAGAGTATAATGCTGAGTGAAATAAGTCAGACCAAGAAAGACAAATACCATATGATTTCACTCATAAACAGAATCTTAAAAAACAAACAATAAACAAAGAAAAAGTAGAATCAGACCTATAAAAACAGAGAACCAGTGGTTGCCAGAAAGTAAGGGGGTAGGGGACTTGGCAAATGGATGAAGGCCAGGAGGAGATACAGGCCCCCAGCTATGGAATTAACAACTCAGAGGAATAAAAATCAGAGCATAAGGAATACTGTCAATGATACTGTAGCAGCAATGTAACAGGACAGATTGTAGCTATAAGTGTGGAGAACACAGCATAATGTATAAACTTGTCAAATCATTAAGCTGTACACCTGAAATTAATGTAACATTGTGTCAACTATACTTAAAATAAAAATAATTAAAATTTTTGAAAAAAGTATAAAAAATAAAAGTAAATTCACTTGTCCTCTAAGTCAATGCTTGTGAAACTAACTTAAGTGAAGCCTAGCTTTTTTCCAATTCATTAGTTGATAGTTTTGTAAAATAAAAATTAATAAATAGAAAGTGAAATATAAAAACATATATATAGCCCCTTTTGTATTATTAAATACACATAAAACTTGTTTCCCATGTTTTATTTTTATTTAATAGTGTTTTCTTTCTCAACTTTTTATTTAAATTCCAATTAGTTAACAGTTTAATATTAGTTTCAGGTGTATAATATAGTGATTCAACACTTCTATACAATACCCGGTGCATATCAACAGTGACCTCCTTATTCTCCATCACCTATTTAATCCATTCTCCACCCACCTCCCCTCTGGTAACCATTCCTTTATTCTCTATAGTTAAGAGTCTGTTTCTTGGTTCACCTCCTTTTTTCCCCCATGTTAGTTTGGTTTGTTTCTAAAAATCAATATATGAGTGAAATCATATGCTATTTGTCTTTCTCTGACTGATGTATTTTCCCTTCCATTATACTCTCTAGCTCCATTCACATAATTACAAGTGGAAAGATTTCATTCTTATGTACAGTTGAATAATAGTCCTTGTATATATACCACATCTTCTTTATCCATTCATTAGTCAAAGGACATTTGGGTTCTTTCCATAATTAGTCTATTGTTAATAATGTGTGTGTGTGTGTGTGTGTGTGTGTGTGCGCGCGCGCGCTTAAATGCTTACTCTTGATTTCTGTATTTGCCATGGACTGGTAACAATTTGAGGATGACATTGGTGCACTGACCACACTTTGGGTAGTGTTATTCTATGTCATACCTCAAGCCCTCTCTTCAATGAGCTTTCTAAGATATCTCTCACACTGAGTTTTAACCTATATAGGTTTCTCCCTTACTCTGAATTTCTTTCACATCTGTAAATATAGGATAATGCAGTCATGCACCTTGGAGTTGTCTTTATTAACTTTGGTAGACCAGGTGGTTTTTTTTTTTTTTTACAAATAAGAAAAATCATATAATTGTTAAAATGTCATTTATTTCACAAATATTTAATGAGAACCAGTAAATACAATGTATGTTTTCACTTTGATTAAGGCTAAGTTGATTGATATTTGTTCTCAACTTTCAGAGACTTTACAATCTGGGAGGAGAGAAAAGGTAAGTACACAATAAGTATAACATAAAGCAGCTCATGACAAATGTCTTAGGAAAGATACAAAGATGTTTAAATAAAAATTCAGAGATGGAGAAGTTGCTTTGGTTAGGGGAATAAGGAAAAGCATTATGGAAAAATGTCATTTGAAATAGACCTTGAAGGATAGATGGGATTTTTGCAGGTATATATGGAAGCAATGAGGATTCTAAACTGACAGAGAGACCACAAAGAAATGAATATGGGAAATTCAAAGCTATGCAGAGAATGAAATTTCTGTCCAATCTATCTACAAAAGGGAGTAAGGAAAGGTAAGACAAGAAAAGTAATTTGATACCTATTTATGGAGAACTTGAGAATTTCTGAATAATAAAATCATTAATGGTTTTTTATCAGGCAAGTAATAAGATTAAGGCTATGTTTTAGGAGCTATTCATTCCCACCTGGGGGTTTTAGTTATACATAAATTTCATATGCCTTAAGGTAAAAATGGGACACTAATCAATGAAATCAAATACCCGTGTCATATTAATTGGGAAGCCATGTGTTCCTCTGTAGTATTTAAGTTAGTTAACTTAAAAATTGACACTTCTTGCTATTTTCTCTCCTACCTAAAGAATTCTGCCAAGCTGTCCTTTTAAAAGCTACTTCTAACTTCTACAAATTTTATTGTCAATGTCCTACAGTGTTCTGTACCTCAACATTTTCCTCATTACACTCTCTGTACTTCACTTCTGTATGTTCCAACATATGCACAGACAGAAGTGTTCCTGAACCTCATATCAAAGCTTTTGGTAGGGGTGCCTGGGTAATTCACTTGGTTAACCATCAACTTCGGCTCAGGTCATGATCTCATGGTTCATGGGTTCGAGCCTCACGTCGGGCTCCAACTCTCTCTGTCCCTCCCCTGCTTGTGCTCGCTCACTCTCTCTCAAAAATAAATAAACTTACAAAAAACTTTTGTTGACACATTTTGCTTTACTATTCCTCAAATTGTATCTTCTGGAAACTTTTTGGAATACATATTCCAAACAGGCAAACTATTTAAATAATAGTGCCTCAGAGAAGTTGTCGCTCTTTACTGATTCCTCAGAGAACATGCAATCATTAACTTTTTAAGTATCCATCAGCTTAGAGAAGAACTTTCCTAATGCCATAGAGGCCAAGTCTCAGGAGAACATGTGATTTTAAAAAAAGTGCATTCTTAATTTTTGTGAAGCAATAAAACTCTTTATCCAGTTGGACAGAGAAGTATACAGTTCATTAAACAGGTCCCCTAAATATTTGGTAGATGTCAAAACGATGGTATCTTTACCTTTTGAGCACTGCAGAAAGTCATGACACCTCTGTGTCAATCCTCTTTCATTCCAGAATTTCTTAATGTTAATATTAATATTCTTGTTTTGGAACATTTAAAAAACAGGTACATACTACTAAAAGCACAAAGCCAGCTTCCAGCAAATCATTATAAAGACTTCTCGGAACACAATAGGTTAGAAGATTTTTTTTTTGAAAATTTTGTGTTTGTGACCCAAATGTAAGCCCTCGCAACTTTCAGAACTCATACTCCTTCATATTCATACACACACACACACACACACACACACACACACACACATTCAGGGAACTCAGATCCCTGACACCTTTTCCATGAGAATATAGGATGAAGTAAGTGTACTTAAAACAAAAGTATTTGTCCTCTCTCTTTTCATGCAAATTTTTAATTTAAACAAGCATATAAGAAAAATCAATCCCAAATTTTATGAAAAAAAATGATTTCAAAAAAAAAGTCCCATACCTAGCTGTTATTTTGCAAACTGTATTTACAGGTGAAAGATTAAGTGAAAAGTTAAAGCCACTGCTTCCTACAGAAGACACTAAAGCATTGCAATATTAAAAGCCAGTGCTGGTAAGTATCATTATAGTATTACATTTTTATGAAGCTTAAGTTAACAGTAACAACAACCAAAATACAGGAATATTAACTTTAAATTTACTGCCAACTTGCTATACAATATGTCCATTTCTTTTTCATATGTAAATGATATGTTAAGTAATATATTTAACTGAGATGTATATACCAAAATTAAAACGTTCTTTACTGAGTCTCTTGCACTATAAGATGGCTTAGGATAAGAAACCAATATGTTTATTAAGTGTTAACTCTGTGATATATGCTATCCAGGAACTATCATAGATCATCCCCACCCCAAAATAACAAACTTTACAAAATGGGTTTAACTTTGTCTAGTTCTATCAGGGTGGCATAATGAGAGGGAGACTCAGAAGCAGGCAAAAGTTTGTTTCTGTGCAGCCAGCTGCCTACAATGCCAAAAATTCAGAGTATAAAGCCAAGAACAAGTAGACTACATTCTCGTCCTAATAACTAATGACCCCCATGTTCATTGTCTTCTCTTTATTCTGAAAAAGGAACACATTTGAAACCAGTCCTAACTGATAACAATATGTCTCTTGATATTGCAGGTTAGTGACTCAATGAATGCCTCTGAGCCATATTCCAGCTTTGCTTCTGTAAGAGAATTTATACTCCTAGGTTTTTCCTGTGAGTGGAAAATTCAGATCCTCCTATTTTCACTCTTCACTACAACGTATGCTTTGACAGTAACAGGGAACGGGGCCATTGTTTGTGCTCTATGGTGTGAATGGCGACTCCACATCCCCATGTACAGATTCCTGGGGAATTTCTCCTTTCTGGAGATCTGGTATGTCTCTTCTACAGTCCCCAAGATGTTGGTCAACTTCATCTCAGATAAAAAGACCATCTCCTTTGCAGGATGTTTCCTCCAATTTTATTTCTTTTTCTCCTTGGGAACATCTGAATGTTTCCTCTTGGCCGTCATGGCCTTTGATCGGTACCTTGCTATCTGCCATCCCTTGCACTACACTAATATCATGACTGGGCATTTCTGTACCAAACTGGTCATTATCTGCTGGGTTTGTGGATTTCTGTGGTTCCTAATCCCCATTGTATTCATCTCTCAGATGCCCTTCTGTGGTCCAAATATTATTGACCATGTTGTTTGTGACCCAGGGCCACTGTTTGCATTGGCATGTGCCTCTGCCCCAACAACCCAACAGCTCTGCTACACTCTAAGTTCATTAGTTATCTTTGGTAACTTCCTCTTCATCCTTGGATCCTATACTCTTGTTTTATTAGCCGTGCTGCGTATGCCTTCTGCCACTGGGAGACACAAGGCCTTTTCTACCTGCGGGTCTCATTTGGCAGTGGTATCACTCTTCTATGGCTCCTTGATGGTCATGTATGTGAGCCCTGGACTCGGGCATTCTGCTGGTGTACAGAAAGTTGCAACTTTATTCTACGCTATGGTAACCCCATTCTTCAACCCTCTCATCTATAGCCTCCGGAATAAGGAGATAAAGGCAGCCCTGAGGAAAGTTCTAGGGCATCTCAACATAATCCAATATATACTGGATGTTCCCTCCATTATCAGGTCAGTATAGTCTCACAAAAAGCAATCAGGATTATACAGTTATTCAAATCTTCAAATATAAGTCTAGTGATATTAACTATATCAGCTAATGAAATTAAACATCTATGAGGCCACTTATAATCATAAAGTGGCCAGATTATATATAAATAAATGGAAGTACTAGGTTCCTCTTTGCCATTTAGAGGGTATATTAACTAAGGAATGTATACATCTGGGTGTTTTCTGAATTGTTCATATGAAAATATATGTGTTCTATTTGATAATTTAGATTAACAGCTCTGGAATCAATAAAATTATGTCATTTTGTTTGTTTAGTTGTCTGATTATAAATAAAAGAAGGAAATGTTCTTTTGCTTGTGGTTAATTTCATATTTGTCTGTATTATTTTGGTGATGTGGTTTGCTTGTTTTCCTTACACATTACTCCGTTCTAAGCTCCTTAAAGAGCAGACTCTAATTCTAACATCATCAATCAAAATATTCAGAAAAACATTATTCTGATTGCCAATACTTTTACATAGACAAAGTGTCAGCAAAAGCTTAATAGGAAAATTGGTAAAGAAGAAAAATATCCAGAATTCAATCCCCATAACATATTTCCATTTATACATATGCTTTACTTAATATAACATCAAACGTTCCTATACTATAGCAAGTTTTTATAATTATTGTTTCTTAGGAAACATACATTCCATTCAACTAATATGGATTCCATAAAACAAATATGGTTGTAGGAAACATAATTTCAATTCAACTAATAGGGTATCGATTATAATTTTTTTATGTGGTGTGATGGATGTTTTCCTAGAAGGAGGATTGTCCGAGCAGCTTGAAACTGACTTGTGCAAGAAAGAGAATTTCCAGGGGTATTAGGAGAAAAATGAATGCCACCATTATATGATAATGACCAGTTCATTATTATCCAGGGATTCAGACCTTCCTTCCATCTACCACCAATCCTTCCATTATACATGACAGTACTTCCATTATTTTATTGTAAAAATTTATATCTCAACCAAAACTTTATAAAGATTTGCCCTGATGATGTTTTGCAAACTGAATTGGACTCAACTAATCCAAAAACTGCCCCCCAGAAAATCCAGGATGTAAGACAATTATATGCATGTATCAATTTTCCCTCTGGGAGTTTTATCTTAGAACAATTTCCTGGTAAAGAAATGGACTAAGTTCAAAAGATTTGTGCATTTTTGATTTGTGATTTTTGAAACAGACATTCCAGGTAGGACAATTATTTGTCCCTTTGATATAAGAAATTGTTGAGCTCCTTAATCAATTTTACTTATCATAACCCTGCCATGTATCTCTCACTTAACCAGCCCTTTGAAGATGTTTTCTACTCTGTACCCCTTCCCAGGGTACATGACTTTTAAGTTTCCTTGGACCAGATAAGCAAAGAGCTGAAGAGTAGGTAGTCAAGGCAGAAAATATTTCCACCATAAGGTCACAAGTCTCCACTTTGGGTTTACTAAGTTAATACGTTTATGCAGCCAATAAGCTTTTCAATGATCCGTTCTTACAATTCCAAATATGATTGGTTCACAACCCTTTCCATAATATTAAATTATTTGATACACCACTACAATTTTATACAATATTTTTTCAAAGCCAAACTGTATCCCATAAAGAGGGAGAAAGAAACAGTTCTAGGGAAAGCGGTAAGAAGATAGTGTTCTTTCTTTTCTGAGCTTTAAACTTAAAAAAAAAAAAAAGCAAGATCATAGTTAAAAACCTATTGTTAGTTTTCTTGGGAAAAATGAAAAAAATGTTTCTAGGTTTTACTTTCAAATATAGTCATGATATTTACTAACTGCCTTTAACTAACAGCTTGTTAAGCTGACTGAACATTGAATCTCTCTCAACTGCAACTAACTTCCTCACAAAGTAAAAGCTATTTATAAAAGCAAACATTATGTGTGTTCAAGATTTTAGGAAAAGTAAGAGCATGGACACATGAGGAAACAATATCATAGGAAAAGAGAATGTGAATTTATTAGTTTAACAAGTTTAGATGTGCAAATTCACCACCACAGGGTTTGCTCTTATTGAAAGGCTTTTCCTTATTTTCAAGAATAATAATTAACATTTTGAGCCACTTGTTTTGGGCCTGGCACTTATGCCAAGTCCTTTACAAGTAAGTCTTTATTTTCTACTCATAACAACCCAAAGAGATCAGGTCAGTATTATAGTACCTGTGATTTTCCAATAATGAAATAGGCACAAGGAGGAACTTAACGTAGTCAGAGATAATATTTGGACCCCAGGTGGGCTAAATACAAGGCCCACACTTTCCTTCTGCTATAGAGAAGGGCCAAGCACTCTGAAAATAAATAGATTGGTTACAAATCTAAGTACTGTCACTAACTGTGTGAGCTTACCCAGGTTATCCTTTCTTTCTTGATTTTTTAAACCCATAAACTAGAGCTAATGATAGATAATACTTCCCTCACAGAAAGGCTATCATGAATAAAGGAGATTAATTAGAATAGAATCTTATACATAGTGTATATGCAATTGATTTCAGTTAATATTAATACTTTTCACTTAGAAAGTTCTTTATCATTTACAAAATACTTTGACATACTCTCTCAATTTAAGCTCACAAACTCTGTGACAGAAGAGCAGACATTCTCATAGTCATTTCATAAATGAGACTCAGTGAAAGCAAGTATATTGTCTAAGGTCACACAAGTGAAGGAAGCAGTTGTCTTGATTTCCATATCAGTAAGAATTGTGCTGTGCCCTACTTTCCCTCCTGGAAACTGGCTGTGCCCTACGTAGCTACCTTCAGATGTACAGTTTTTAAAAAAAAAATCAATGTTTATAAAGAGATATATAACTTAGAGCAATGTCTTTAGATACTTTTAACCTAAGATTTCTATGTTATGCATTAAGAAAGGATAATGCTACTGTCTTTGGTAAGCCTTATAACATGTTCCTTTCCAGAGCTACTCAAAGATTTCCATGTGGCATCACTTTGTGGAGAGAAGTAAATTTGGCTTTGGCTTCCTCATGCTTCTATTTCACTCAAAATCAGCTCTTTCTCTAAAGCATAAAGAGGTTTTGGCAGCAAACTCTGGCTTTGTAGTTTTTGTTCTAGATGCTCAGAACAGAAAGAAAAGAGAGGAAATAGACATATCATGCAATCAAGTGCATCTTCAAAAAGAGGAAAATTTTCCCCGGAGTTCCCATCTACATTTCTATTTCTCACCTAAGCCACTGCTTATTCTGGCATAAGAACCACTTTTCATTAAAAGAGGCCTTAAATTACTATGCTTTCAACACCTGCCTTTTATGCACTTCTGTTTTTTTTAAACAACCTGTTTCAAATGTCCACCTCTTTTAAAGAACATACGCCATTTCTTTCTCTATCAAAATATATACTTTAAATCATCTTAAAAATATAACCATTTTTAAATGATCATTCAACTGTCTCAAAAGAAGCAGATAATCAAGAATGAAAGAATTAGAATACTGTCAATAATACTGTAATAACCTATATGGTGACAGATGGTAACTATACTTATTACAGTGAGCACTGCATAATGTATATTATTTTTGAATCACTATGTTGTATACCTAAAATGAATATAATATTGTAAGTCAACTATATTTCCATTTTTAAAAATTGGAAGAGATAATTACTTTTTATTAAGTAATTCAATCATTCCAGATTTTTACCCACTTGAGTAAAACAAAACAAAAGGGAAACTCAAGATCTATCCAGGAACCCAGAATGGATGAATATATTAGACATAGATTCAGCTGTGTATAACAGAAACCCAAGTAACAGCAACTTAAACAAGGTAAATATTTGGGGCTTTTTCCTCATGTATCCACCTCTAGAGATAGACAGTCCATGGCAGTTCAGAGGTAGGCAGTTCCAAGAGATAGGCAGGGACTCAAGCTCTCCTGGCTTTTTGATAAATCCTTCTTAGTATCTTCATCCTCAAAATCACCTATTGTCTTTTTTATCACCTTCTTTTTTTTTTTATTTTTTAAAATAGTTTATTGTCAAGTTGGTTTCCATATAACACCCAGTGCTCATCCCCACAAGTGCCTTCCTCCATGCCCATCACTCTCTTCCCCTCCCCTCCATCTGCCCTCAGTTTGTTCTTGGCATTCAAGAGTCTCTTGTGGTTTGCCTCCCTCCCTCTCCCCCACTATTTTTCCCCTTCTTCTCCCCCATGGTCCTCCGTTAATCCTAATCCTCCTGTACATGCAAACATATAGTATCTGTCCTTCTCTGACTGACTTATTTCGCTCAGCATAACAAAATCACCTATTGCCTTAAGATAGCAGCTAAAGGTTCAGGCTTCAAGAAGGAGGCCAATCTATATTCCACTTTTAGCTCTGAACAGAAGTATGCCACTCAAGGACCTCTATATAAAGGAGGCTACACCATTTGATTTTTCAGGCTGGGCACATTGCTACCAGAATAGAAGTGAGACTGTATTAGGCAGAAAGATAAGAAAAATGGATAGTAAGTATGCAGCTAACGCACCTCTGCCATGCATGTATTGAGCATAAAATAAGAGAATTAATTCAGTAATGGAAATTTAGAAATAGACCCTTTTCTCAATGGTACCACTTTAGGAGATTGATATTCAAACAAATATTTATATCCAAATAGATAGCAAGAGAGACTGATTCAAGAGAAAAGTCTTGAAAGACAAAAATGTTAATAAGAACAGGGAAAAAATTTTAAGGTACTACACTGCCTAAGAATTTAATCAAAAATCATGAATGTGTATGAAAAAATTAAATATAAATTTGTTTCCCAAACTTCAGCAAACTTCTTCTTGAGAAGATAGACGAAAAAATATTTTAATATCTCCATAATCAAATTTATATAATTGTTACTCCAAAAACAGACAAAAAATATCAAAGAGAGTTTCAATCATGTTAAGTATGATAGGACTCAGAGTATGGGCAACCTTTCTATCTTTGGTATACTAAGTGACCCAAACTTAGTCAGGCTCTGATTTCATAACTTCCTCAGTGTAGAGGGCAATTTCCCTCTGATAATATTACGGGCTCTTCTTCAATCTTCCTGCTACAAAGGAGCTTAATATTAAGACTACTGGGAAGATGAAGAGGAAAGAGATAGAAATGGAAGACATAGTAGGTTGCGCTTATCACAATGAAGAAAATTCTCCTGGAAAATTAAAAAGGGTCTTCTTTCAAATGTCAGAAGGATATAATGCAAATGTAGTGAGAACTGAAATCCCCAAACCAGATTAGAAAAGAGGAAATCATGAAGTAGAAAAGTTGGTAAGAGGAAAAAAGGGGGTGGGGGGGCAGGAAACCATGCAGATTTGGGAGAAGTTAAGAAGTTAACAAAGCACTCCTCTCTTTGCCCTGACTCTTCCCACCTTTAATTTAACAGAGGTGTCATACCTATGTGTGAGAGGGCAGAGGCCATTTTGGAGGAAAGAGTCACAGAAGAAAGGCTTTTATATCTTTGTTGCAGGAGATGAGAAAGAACCTTTCCTGAAAAATTTCAACTCTGTATCCACAGAGCTTCATTTCCTCTGCTTAAAGGTAAACTAACTGCTACCCTACTACCACTTAAGTTATGTGGACACGGAAGAAGAACAAGTGGTGGAAAGTGATAAGGAAGAAAGCAAAAATGGAGAATCTCCTATATAGAGGTCCTGGCTCTCTCCTATCTTTTAGGCCTCAAGTGAGACAGGAGCGAGGCAGAGATTAAGGGAAACATTTGGGTTAAAGCGCACCACAATTTAACTGGCCAAATGAGGAACAGTCATTTGTGGACAACCTGAGTGATGACTCAGATAATGCCTTCAAAATTCATTTCCTAAGGACACAGAATACTCACTCCACAGTCTAGAATTATTCTATAGTCCTACGATCTCTACCCCAGTGACATTGTGTCTCTTTGGCCTGAGATCTATTCCAAGCTTTGAAATCTCCTGGATACTAGAATAGAGAGGGAAGACCAAGAATAACAGGACAACCTGTCATGGGATGTCAGAACTGACAGTGAGGGAATGTAGTATGAGCTTAAGAACAGCTTTTCTTGGGGCACCTGGGTGCCTCAGTTGGTTAAATGGCAATTTTGGCTCAGGTCATGATCTCACGGGTTCATGGGTTCGAGCCCCACATCAGATTCTGTGCTGACAGCTCACAGCCTGGAGATGCTTTGGATTCTGTGTCTCCCTCTCTCTCTACCCCTCCCCTGCTCATTCTCTCTCTCTCTCTCTCTCAAAAATGAATTAACATTTTTTTTAATTTTTTAAAGGAATAGCATACAGCACATAAGAAAGAAAGAAACAGCTCTTCTAAAATGCATGAGCGCTGCAGAGGAGCCCAAGGAAGAAGTCAACAGCAGTTGTAATGACTGAGCAGAGCCCAGTGACAGGATGCTTCCCACACTAACTATGTACTCCAAAACATATCTGAAGGAATCTCCATCTAAAGGTGAAGATTTTTCTTTCTTCAGTTGGTATTGATAGTAGGAGACTGACACATTCCATACCAGTCCAACAGTTTGCTGGCTAAATTTTCGAAAATGCTGGTCCCAGGAAATATTCAACACATTCTCTGTACTGGAAACCTTTGTACCAAAGAGAGTTAAGACTATCTAAAGACTCTGGCCAGTGATGTCCATACTGTGACAGGAGACTTCAATGAGAATCTCAATTATCCAGAACAGAAAGTTATGACTGTTGGCAGTTCAAAATTGATTTGATCCATGGGCATCATGTTATCCCGTGGGAAATATGGCCACCTTAACCCTGCTGCAGAGGGAGTTTGATGTGGATATTCATATCTCAGGACACACACACAAATTTGAAGCATTTGAGCATGAAAATAAATTTTATAATAACCCAGGTTCTGCTATTGGAGCATATAATGCCTTGGAAACAAAAATTATTCCTTCACTTGTGTTGATGGATATCCAGGCTTCTACAGTTGTCACTTATGTGTATCAGCTAAGTTAAACAATACAAAAGAAAAATGAATTGAATATAAAGAAATCTTTTTGTGTATGTGTGTTTATTTTTGAGAGAGACAAAGCACAAGCAGGAGAGGGGCGGAGAGAGAGAGAGGGAGACACAGAATCTGAAGAAAGCTCCAGGCTCTGAGCTATCAGCACAGAGCCTGACACAAACCACAAGATCATGACCTGAACTGAAGTTGGACACTTAACCAACTGAGCCACCCAGCTCTCCAGAATACAAAGATATCTTAAAGCCAGTACTATCTTGCTGTTTGTTTCTTCATTCCCCTGTTCAAATCAAATAAACATTTACAAGCCCAAAAAAATTATATCACTTTTATAATATTTTACAGGGAAATATAATATCATTTTCTGTTAGTACCATCTTTAAAGCTTCTGTACACTATAAGAATATATTCCACTTTTGTGTATGATTTCTATGAAAAAATGTCTACTACACAGTAAATGGTGATGTGTTAAGAAAAATTTACCCTTGTGAGTATTTTTAAAGTTGGTATTTGGAACTTTACCATAAAAGCAGCACATGAGTAAAAAGAATCTAGACTTTCTTGTTCACATTTTTCTCCTTAGTAATAAAACACCTACCTTTCATTTATTAAAATAAATAAATAAATAATAAAATGCAAAGGAATAGCCATAGAAATAGACTGACTCACCATCAAGTATGTTGAGTGACATTCACAATGAGGTTGATAGTTTTGCAAGGTCAAGTCATCTAGACAATAAATCCCCTGGCCTTTCTCAGGCCTCTTCTGAACTTTACACTCAACTCTGAAGCACACAGAACTCTGGTGCTGAAGCAAAGGGAGCTTCAGTCCTTCCAGAGCCAGCTTTATGTGATCACTCAGGCATGTCATCCACATGGCAAACTCAAATGGAAGACAGAAAAAGCCCTAACGGGGCTTTTCATACTAAATCCTCCTTTGCCCAAAGGCAAAGGTCATTGCCTTCACTGTCACTGCATTCACTGTCATTTGGTGACATCTCTCTCTGCCAAAACACCAGACTGGTCTCCTGCCTCTTTCTATCTTCTCTGAGACTAAAAGGGGGACATATGGTAACTGCCCACTTTTTTTTTAACAGGAGGAAAAGTGAAAATTTACCAATATATGGAAATTAAACAATATACTTCTGAACAATCAAGGGATCAAAGAATTAGATCCCACCCCAGTGGGATACCTGGCTGGCTCAGTTGGAAGAACATGCAACTCTTTTTTTTTTTTTTTTTTTTTTTTTTTTTTTCTTGACTTTAATCTCTCTCTCTTTTTTTTTTTTTTACAAATAGTTTATTGTCATGTTGATTTCCATATAACACCCAGTGCTCATCCCCACAAGTGCCCTCCTCCATGCCCATCTCTCCCCTCCCCCACACCCATCAGTCCTCAGTTTGTTCTCACCATTCAAAAGTCTCTCATGATTTGCTTCTCTCCTCCTTCCCCACTATTTCCCCCCTTCTTCTCCCCCGCGGTCCTCCGGGTAACTGCCCATTTTGTAATCAGGATCTGGAGGCCTTATCATGGGAGAAGAATAAGAAAACAGTAAGGGTCAATCGGACTTCCTACCTCCATCACTATATTCTAAACACAAAAGTATCAAGACTTCATTTTTTTAGTGCTTTTTCATCTGCTTCATTCTCTAATTCAACCTTCTCTACTTTCTTCATATTTTGCCTGAACTCAATTTTGAGGCTCTCTTCATAAACTCAACATAAACTCAATGGTGAAACTTCACTTGACATGTTTCCTTAGCCCTACCTGAGGACTTCTGTAGTGAAAAGACCACCAAATTAAAATAGGAAAGTGTGTGTCAAACATCTTAAAAACACACACATATGATCTATTTCCAATAATTTTTTTTATATTTTTATTTATTTCTAGGAGAGAGAGAGACAGCGTGAGCAGGGGAGGGTCAGAGAGAGAGGGAGATACAGACTCTGAAATAGGCTCCAGGCTCTGAGCTGGCAAAGCCCGACGCGGGGCTCGAACCCACGAACCGGGAGATCATGACCTAAGAGAAAGTCGGACGCTTAACCGACTAAGCCACCCAGGCGCCCCAATTTTTTAAAGAAAAAAAAGAACAGATTCCCAGAAAATGTCCATGAGATTAGAAATTCCCTAGCCAGAGCAATCTTGAAAAAGAAGAACAAAGCCAGAGGCATCACAATTCCAGATTTCAAGATATGCTAGAAAGTGTTAGTAATCAAAACAATATGGTACTACCACAAAAGTAGAACCCTTTGCGCCTACATTTTCATCCTTAAATCTAGTGTCCTTTTTTGTGTGTGGGAAAATGCAGCTGCATTACTATAAATATATACACAGATGCTTCTGGTTATATTTAACATTCTGATCCAAGGCTTAAGGCCAACTTATCCTTCAGTTTAGATCCAGGCCTCACCATCTTTCCCTTTTCCCCTAGAGGCTGGATCAATTTAGACCTCTGTAAAGAAATGCTTTCTGAGATCTAGCCAAAACTTTCTCATTATTATTCCTAGATGAGGCCTCTGGGAAAAGTCAGATAATCCAGGAGGGTCAGAAGCAAACCTTGGCACATGTGTTAAAAACTATAGGAGTGGAACAGTAAGGCCTAAGTGCACACACAGAGTATTCAGATCACCCCGCCTCCAAGATGGACCATGGAGAACAGAATAATCATGGTTCACAATGGGTTTGCTACCTACCCTCCTTTAGAAGCAGGGGTGTAACCACTCATTCCCAAATCAGGAGAGAACGCTGTGCCTTTTGCAACTTCATTTAACCAGCTTGAGAAGGTCAATATAGTCATTGTGTGGGCTTGAAATAATTGCTATTCTGGATAATTTTTTAAAAATATTTCTTAATTTATTTTGAGAGAGGGAGAGAGAGAATCCCAAGCAGGCTCCACACTCTCAGTGCAGAGCTTGCCTTGGGGCTTGAACCCACAAACCATGAGATCAGGAACTGATAAAAGATCAAGAGATGCTTAATGGGCTAAGCCACCCAGGTGCCCCTATTCTTGATAATATTACCTTCCAACACTCACCCTCTTTCAAAAACCTGCTAAGGAATGTGGATGCAAGCATCACTGTGTTTAGTTTGGCGGCACACTTTCTCTTACTGAAATGAAAGAAAAAGAAGACTGAAACTGACTCCAAGAGAGAAATATCTAAACATCTCCCCTCAACCGGATTCTATAATCCTTGCATAACAGCTTTAGGTAAGGCATAGCTCAAATTTCTTTGTAATATTTTTTTTTACTTTCCTCTAACCCTGTCTTGTATTTTCTCCATATGAAAATGTGAATTAAAATAGCTTCCTCCTAATAGATACTGGTTACATTCTCAATGATTTAACATAGTATCCAGCATCAGAACTGGTCTAAATAAATTGTAGGTCATATGTGTTTTATTCATAAAATAAATAAAATAACAGTATTTTACTTAACTTGAAATGTCAGCTGAACCACAAAACCACATGGGCCAAGAATAAACTGTGAAATGAAAACTTCATTCTATACCTTATTGCTTATTCAAATTACATATACCAAATTTCCTGACCATGAAAATGGGGAAGAGAAGGACATTTTTCTATTAAAGGACACTGGCTAGCTACATAGGAAGGAAAATGTGAGTTTAACATTCTGATCCAAGGTTTAAGGCCAACTTATTCTTCAACTTAGATCCAGGCCTCATCATCTTTCCCTTTTCCCTTAAACACATGTTCTTTAAGAACATTCCCTCTTAAACATGTGTTCCAATAAACACTTGTTCTTTAAGAGGGAATAATTTAAAACAGTTCACATACCTATTTAAAAATGAGAAGGTGCCTGGGTGGCTCAGTTGGCTAAGAGACCGACTTCACCTCAGGTCATGATCTCACAGTCTGTGAGTTCAAGCCCTGTGTTAGGCTCTGTGATGACAGCTCAGAGTCAGAAGCCTGCTCCAGATTCTGTGTCTCCCTCTCTGTCTGCCC
This sequence comes from Hyaena hyaena, assembly GCF_003009895.1. NCBI lineage: Eukaryota > Metazoa > Chordata > Mammalia > Carnivora > Hyaenidae > Hyaena > Hyaena hyaena. The sequence goes on from NW_024081668.1 coordinate 444,027, forward strand.
CTACCCTGCTCGCTCTCTGTTTCTCCCTCTCAAAATTAAATAAACATTAAAAAATTTTTTAAAGAGAAGGAAATAATGTAAAATCCATCTAATAAAAATATTTAAAGATAGGGAGGGACAATTAGAAAGAGACTGAGAGAGAAGACAGCAGGAAACAGTATAACACACAACACATACATCCTTAGAGCCTGATTATTACTTAGCAACAATAAGAAAGTTGATAGCACCAAACAGAGTGGATGAGAGAGACAAAGAGAGAGGATTCTGACAGGGTTGTCTTGAGATGGCTCTTGACATGGATGTCCTCCTATTTACTTGGACTGATGGTGCATCCCCATAACAAGCAAAATCTTTATTGTCTTGAGTTTGTTTTTAGCAAACTGGAATTTTCCAGTATTTGCATTTTTTAAACTTTTTTCCTCTGGCTACAGACAATTGTTTCCCTAATTGGTTACTATGAGGGCATGTCATTGATTGAGACAACAAATATTTACTTAGCACTTATACCAGAGAATGTCCTAGATTCTGGGAATATGTTGGTGAGCAAAATAATGTCCTCCCCCTGATTTTTACCAGAAATCTGAATCGAGTAACAAATTAAGACATGTGAATACTAGTGGAGCATAGAGACGGACTGAGATAGGGATATTCCAGGATTTGATATGGATGATCCTTGGCATAATCAAGTATCAGTATGGCTGGAGTTGGGCCAGTAGGGGAAAGAGTGGTAGGAAATGAGGACATGGAGGAAGGTCTCATTGGCCTTCTTAACTGTGGTAAGGAATTAGGAGGTATGTTAACTGTGCCTAAAATATTAAGAACAAGTAGTTGACATGATCAGGTTTTTAAAAAACTGTCATCTAGCTACTATGTGGGTAAGAGTCTTGACACATAAAAATGGAAACAGGAAACTTAAGAGGTTTTTGTAAGTAGTCAAAATGAGAATTTCATGGTAGCATGCACCAGGGTGGAAGCTGATAAGGATGCTAAAAATTATACAGATTCTGCATGTTTTGAACAGGAGGACTAGAGTATTTGATGATGGTTTTGGATATAGAGTAATAAGAGGGATAGTAATGATGTGGCCAAAGTGTATGGCCTGAGCAGCTGAATGAATGGAGGTTCCATGCAGTGAAAGGGCAGAGAAGAAGGATCAGCCAGTTTGAGGGGAGAATAATCAAAAAACAATTTAGTCATAGGCATGTTATGTTAGATACAAATGGAGATGTTGAGTAAGAAATTGGGTAGAAAAATCCAGGTTGTGGAAGAGATCTCATAGCTAGGGAAAGAAAATCTGGCTTTATCTCCCCATAGACAGTTTTTATATATAGAGAGAGAGTATAGTTAGAGAAAGAAAAATATCAAGGAATAAGTCCTGAAAAAACATATACAGATCAGGCCAATCAGGAGAAACTCTGACTAGAAGCCTAATATATAGGGAGAAATAAAACTGAATAATCCATGCATCGATCTCCAATTAATGTTGTTCAAATCTCAGAATGCTTTCAGTAACATAACACTATAGTTATTTTTACTTTACTTGGCAAAATGTATATAGAGTGCCATCGTGAGGCACTTTCCCTGCATGTGATAAATTTCAATTGAGGGCTGAAGCCTGTGTATTCTAGTTAGGGAATTTCTCTGTTAAAAGAGAATCATTAGTCTTTAGTCTGGACCTCATTCATTTGTAACAATTTCATTTAAATGTTATTCAAGGTGACAGTATAAGAAGCTTACTCCTCTTCAGCAACAATTTTTTAAATGCAAAGGCAACAAAGTTAAAAATAAGGAGTATTTAGGGGTGCCTGGTTGGCTCAGTCGGTAGAGCGTAGGACTCTTGATCTTGGGGTCATGAGTTCGAGACCCACATTGGGTGTAGAGACTACTTAAAAATTAAGGAATATTTGGAGAATTTTGCATATGTCACTAAACCCAGAGAGAAAATAATATTGCAAACTGTGTAATTTTCAGAGAGAGCTTTAAAAATGAGAGGGCACACAAATGTCACAACTGACCTTGCTATAAGCAATCACCGATTAAAAGTTGAGGTTTCTGGGGCACCTAGGTGGCTCAGTCCATAAATCATCAGACACTTGGTTTCAGCTCAGGTCATGATCTCACAGTTGTGAGATTGAGTCCTACATTAGGCTCCATGCTGGGCACTGGGTATGGAGCCTGCTTGGGATTCTTTCTTTCTCTTTCTGCCCCTCCCCTACTCTTGCATGTGGTCTCTCTCAAAATAAATATTTTTTTTAAGTTGATGTTTCTGAACTAGGTTGAAAGCCTCTTGATGACAAGAGAACATCTAGTTAATTTTACATAGTACCGAGGGCACTAAACAAAGGCAGGTGTTTAATGGTCCATGATGGGCATGGTGATCATAACGGTAAAGCTGTAATAAGGATCCACACCTCCAAGTACCTTATTTCTCCCAATATTACTGGGGCAAAGAATGCTGGAAATCTTTACGTAATCTAAAACTGTGCTGCTACTTGAATTGTAAAGAAAATCAGAGAATATCTTAATGAGAAAACTTCTGCAAAGTCATCTGTAACATGGTAATGTTATATTATTGCAGTTTGAGGAGGAGAAACATGAAAAGCCCAGCTGAAAACAATCACTCTGACCCTGTGAGTGAATTCATTCTTCTTGGCTTCCCTTGTACCTGGGAGATCCAGATCCTCCTCTTCTCAATCTTCTTTGTGATCTATGTCCTGACATTAACAGGAAATCTGTGTATCATCTGTGCAGTGTGGTGGGATGACCATCTGCACACCCCCATGTACATCCTACTGGCCAACTTTTCCTTCCTGGAGATCTGGTATGTCACTTCTACTGTCCCTAATATGCTAGCCAACTTTCTCTCTGAGACCAATTACATCTCCTTCTATGGCTGCTTCCTCCAGTTCTACTTCTTCTTCTCCATGGGCACCACTGAGACCTTCTTCTTGTCTGCCATGGCCTTTGACAGGTACCTTGCTATCTGCAGGCCCCTGCATTACCCCACTGTCATGACAGTTCAGCGCTGCATCAGAATAGGAGCTGGGTGCTGGGTTTGTGGCTTCTCCTGTTTTCTCCTCCCAGTTTACCTCATCTCCCAGCTTCCTTTTTGTGGCCCCAATATAATTGATCACTTTTTATGTGACCCAGGACCTCTTATGAAGCTGTCCTGTGTGCCAGCTCCTGCCACTGAGATCATCTGTGCTATCTTTAACTCAGTCCTTATTTTTTCCACCTTCCTCTTCATTTCCAGCTCATACACCTTGGTGATCAGAGCTGTGCTGAGGGTCCCCTCCAGAGAAGGTCGGCATAAGGCCTTCTCCACATGTGGCTCCCATCTGGCTGTGGTGTCCCTGTTCTATGGCTCCATCATGGTGATGTATGTGAGCCCAACAGCGGACAATCCAGGAGGGATTCAGAAAATTGTGACTTTATTTTATTCTGTGATGACTCCACTTTTCAATCCCTTGATCTACAGCCTCCGGAATAAGGAGATGAAGCAGGCCCTGAGAAAACTATTTAGGATTGTGAAAATTGGTCAAAGACAGCCTCTCAAGAACTAGAATTCATGTATGTGTAGGACATATAGTGATATAAAATTATAGGAGGTTAATGATCATATGCAAAATTGAGAGACAAATATGTTTCCCATATTCCAGGGAATATTTTTAGAAATACATTTCAGAAAGTAAATAGAAAATAAGATCTTACAATACCTCCCATAAATCATTTGTACTGGGCTTTAATGTATTAACATTCCTGTGTACCTTGCATGGAAACAGGAAAATGTGAGATCTTTGCAGGCCTTTTTGCAGAAGAAAAACATATATAACCCAGATGCCAAGTGGTCAGTTTTTCTCTTTTGCAGATACAGAGAAATTTGTCTCTGACTCTGAGATTCAGTGCTCAGGTGTCTAAAGTACCCACCACTATCTCCTTACACACACACACACACACACACACACACACACACACACACACACAATGTGTAGTTCTCTCCTCCAATCCCTGAATCTACCTCCGGTCTTATTTTCATCACATCAGTCTGGATATGAGTGAGATTCATCCCCTTCAACATTTTATCCAACACCAAAGTAATTCCAGTTTTGTGTGGGTTTATGAACCTGGGAGTCACAGGAAAGGCCATTGTACTGAACACCCAGTCAGTTTTTCATATACTATGAAAAACTGGTCTGCTTCTCTTCTTCCTTCCTCATCCTCTTCCCACCACCCACCAGAATGACCAGAGCATCGTTCCCTTCCTTATTCAGAATAACTGTCTTCCATATGGAGGTCCTTTGCAGTTTCAGACTCTTCCTTAACTGACCTCAGCAAACATAATTATTAAACAGGATTTTGTGAAAATAGGATTTTGTGTGTGGGGGGGTTTCCAACTGCTTACTTTTTGAGGTTGTTTTAGGTTCCTTATAACGTGTTATTTTCCTTATCTTAGTACCAGCCAGTACCACTTAGTACAAAAGAATATATGTCCTGAAACAAGGAGAGACCTGGAAATAAGATTACCCGGAAGAAACATAATAAAAAAATAATAATTCATATTTTAAATGCTTCATGATTTTTAAACAATTTTTCTCCCTATATTTATTATAATTAATACTAACCATGCAGAGAGGATAGTTCATATGCATTTAATAATAGAAATAATATGTGTCTGTTGGCCATCTGGATGTCCTCTTTGGAGAAGTGTCTGTTCATGTCTTCTGCCCATTTCTTCACTGGATTATTTATTTTTCGGGTGTGGAGTTTGATGAGTTCCTTATAGATATTGGATACTAGCCCTTTATCTGATATGTCATCTGCAACTATCTTTTCCCATTCCATCAGTTGCCTATTAGTTTTATTGATTGTTTCCTTTGCTGTACAGAAGCGTTTTACCTTGATGAGGTCCCAGTAGTTCATTTTTGCTCTTGATTCCCTTGCCTTTGGGGATATGTCAAGTAAGAAGTTGCTGTGGTTGAGGTCCTGCTCAACCAGGTTTTATCCTGCTTTCTCTTTGTCCGTCATCATCAGGGAAATACAAATCAAAACCACACTGAGATACCACCTCACACCAGTCAGAGTGGCTAAAATGAACAAATCAGGAGACTAGACGCTGGCGAGGATGTGGAGAAACGGGCACTCTCCTACACTGTTGGTGGGAATGTAAGCTGATGCAACCCCTCTAGGAAACAGTATGGAAGTTCCTCAAAAAATTAACAACAGAACTCCCCTATGACCCAGCAATAGCACTGCTAGGAATTTACCCAAGGGATATAGGAGTACCTCAATGTTCATAGCAGCACTCTCCACAATAGCCAAAACATGGAAAGAACCTAAATGTCCATCAACTGATGAATGGATCAAGAAGATGTGGTATATTTATACAATGGACTACTACATGGCAACGAGGAAGAATGAAATCTGGCCATGTGTAGCAACATGGATGGACCTTGAGGGTGTTATGCTGAGCGAAATAAGTCAGGCAGAGAAGGACAGATACCATATGTTTGCACATATAGGTGGACTAGGAGGAAAATAAAAGAGGACCATGAGGGAGAAGAAGGGGAAAAATAGTTGGGGAGAGGGAGGGAGACAAACCATGAGAGACTCTTGAATGCTGAGAACAAACTGAGGGCTGATGGGGGTGGAAGAGAGGGGAAGGGGGGTGATGGGCATGGGGGAGGGCACTTGTTGGGATGAGCACTGGGTGTTATATGTAAACCAATCTGACAATAAACTATTTAAGAAAAAAAGTACATTCACATTGTTTTAAAAGAAAAAAAAGATAGAAATAATATAGTATGACTACTTTTCAATACATGGTGCTGAGAAAACTGGACAGCTACATGCAAAAGAGTGAAACTGGACCACTTTCTTACATCATACACAAATATAAATTCAAAATGGAGTAAACACCTAAATGTGAGACCTAAAACCATAAAACTTCTAGAGGATAACACAGGCAGTAATTTTTTTTTACATCAGCCTTAGCAACATTTTTCCAGATATGTCTCCACAAGCAAGGGAAACAAAAGCAAAAATAAACTATTGGGCCCAAACGAAAATTAAAAACAAAACAAAACAAAAAGCACTTATGCACAGCATAGGAAACCATCAACAAAGGAAAAAGGCAACTTAGTAAATGGGAGAAGATATCTGCTAATGATGTATCCAATAAGGTGTTAATACCCAAAATATACAAAGAACTTATACAAGTCAACACCAAAATAAAATCTGATTAAAAAATTGATAGAGAATCTGAATAGTTTTCCAAAAAAGACATACAGATGTTCAAAGACACATAAAAAGATGCTCAACATCACTCATCATCACAGAAATGCAAATCAAAATTACGAGATACCAGTTTACACATGTCAGAATGGCTATCATGAAAGAAACAAGAAACGACAAGTGTTGGTGAATATGCTGGGGGATAAAAACCTTTGTGCACCATTGGTGGGAGTGTAATTGGTATAGCCACTGTGAAAACCAGTTTGGAGGTTCCTCAAAAAATTAAAAATATTAATACCATAGTCCAGTACTTCCACTTGCCAGAGGAAAAAGGTAAGTGGACACACAAAACAGGTAAAGGAAAGTGGGAGATGCAGGTTTCCAATTATGGAATGAGTAAGTCTTTGGGATAAAAGCTACAGCATAGAGAATATAGTCAATAGTACACAATAGCATTGTATGCTAATCATTGGTAGCTACACTTGTGGTGAGCACAGCATAATGTATAGTCATTGAAGCACTATGTTGTACACCTGAAACTAATGTAACATTGTGTGTCAACTATACTTCAATTAAAAATTTTAATTTAAATAATTTTTATAAAGACATGCAAAAAGTTGCTGTAGTATGATTAGAAATAAACTAGGAAATGGAAATATAAGGAACTGCAACAAAGTGCAAATAACAATTTGATTTAGAGGGACTAGTAATGCCATTAATAATTTTTTCTCTATTTTTTCATATTTACCATTTTTTCATTTTATTTTCTAAAATAGTCATTTAAAATGTATATAATTTTCTGGCAAGGTGTACATGATGAATAACAAGTCAAAGAGCAAATGTCCTACGGAGGTGTGCAACTTAAAAAGATAAAAATCTTTACATAAGTGCAAAAGCTATTCAAGGTATTATTTCTGAGATGAGAGTGCACTAGAAGAAATATCCTGGGACAGATTTAGGCAGATGAGTCTCAACTCTTCAAAGCTGTCTCCCTAAAACAATTTTCTTACTAGGGTTCTAATTGTCAACCTGTGTATGGCAAAGTGACCTGATCCGTATGTTTTGACAAGCTTAATTTCTTCAATAGTTGTGTCTTTAGCTTTCCTCATATCTTCCCAAGCCTACCTATCACTATACCCAGGAATTTTTCCTGAATTTCCTCTTGAATTTCTAACACAATGTGCCCTACATTGTCTTTAAGATCTTAGGTGCAAATGAATGGTATTAGTGATCCTGAAACTACATCTTATCATAGAAACCAAATTCTGTTCACATTGTTCTTACTGAAACTCCCCAAGCCATGGGCTTATTTCTGCCAAAATCCACACTATTTCCCCATCCCAAAACACACTCAAAGATGCTAAAACTAAATTGTCAGAATCTATTACTTGGATACTGTACTATGATGTACTTTCTCTCTCACAATTTTCTTTTCCTCCTTTGAAACATTCCTTTACTCATTTATTCACTTTTATTTATATTCATCTCCCAAACATTTACTTAGTGTCTCCTATGTGCTAAGTACTGAGCCCAGGGTTGGGGAAATAAAAAAGTGTAAAGTACTCACAGACCTTAGAGACTTAAAGTCGTTAAGAGAGTAGATCCTAAGTGTTGTCATCTCAAAGAGAAGTTCTCTCTTTTCTTTTCATTGTTTCTATATAAGATGATGGAGGTTAACTAATAAGTCTGTGTGGTAATCATTTCACAACACATTTAAATCAAATCATTATGCTATACCATTTAAACTCATACAGTGAAGTGTGTCAGTTATTTCTCAATACAACAGGGGGAAAATGGGGGCACCTGAGTGACTCAGTCAATTAAGTGTCCAACTTCAGCTCAGGTGATGATCGCGTGGTCTAGTCTGTGAGTGTGAGCCTCCCATCGGGCTCTGTGCTGAGGGCTCAGAACCTGGAGCTGCTTCATAGTCTATGTCTCCCTCTATCTGCTCCTTCCCCACTGGCTCTCTATCTCTGTCTCTCAAAAATGAATAAACGTTAAAAAAAATTTTTTAACTGGGGGAAAACAGACTGGGGGGTACCATACTCAAATAGAGAGGAACCAGAAGAAGGGGTTTAAATGACGCAGAAATTCAGGGAACTTATGACAGCAAGGCAATCTTAGAAAAAGCTTAGACCTGCCCACCCCTCTGATTTTACTGCTTCATCTAATAAAGAGATCCCCAATTGGAGTTGGTAAGAAATTGACTTCAAACTGTTAAGTTGGAATAAGGTCAACAAGCCAGTCCACAATTTCACAAACAGCCTTGCAAATGGCTACAGATTTTCATGTTACAATTTGCCTCCCACATCTGTCCTATGTTATATCAATGGCAAGCAATGGGAAAGGGGCTCAGAAGAAAGAAGGAAAAGAAATATTTGGCAAGCCTTCTATATAGAAAACAATATAACTTTGTTGAAAGAAATTGAAGAAGATATAATAGGAAGCTATGCCAAGTCCATGGATTGTAAGAGTAATTATTGTGTGGATGACAATAAACCTCCCCATTCAAAGCAATCCCAATCCAAATTTCAGAAATAATTGTTGTGCAGACTAACAAGAGTATTCTAAATTTATATAGAAAGGCAATGGACAAAGACTATCAAAAAAGAGTTTGAAGAGAAATAAATTGATAGGACTTACCTCACTAGATATCAAGACTCATTATCGACAATGGTAATTAGGAAAATGTGCTACTGGTACAATAGGAACAAAAAGAGAGGTGAAATTAAATAGAGAATCCAGAAACCAACCCATGCATATAAGGACATTTAATTTATGGTAAAAAAAAAAATAGGACTACACGACAGGCATAGAATACAGGTTTAACAAAGAAAATATCTAGTCCAAATGGATTCTCATGTGGTAAAAATGAAAATTTGACCTATATTTCATACCAAATACAGAAATTATGACCAGTAAAATTGCAGATTTTAAATTTGAAAGATATTAACACTTATAAATAATATTTTCATAAGCTTGAAATAAGCAAATAGAGCTAGCTATAAAGAAACTCGAATGATAAGTTAGACCCATTAAAAATAAGAATTTCTGTTCATTATTAAGCCAGTTAGATAAAGACAAATACCATATGATTTTATTCATATGTAGAATTTAAGAAACAAGACAAATGAACAAAGGACAAAAGAAAAGAGCAATAAATAAAAAAATAGACTCAACTACAGAGAACAAATTTGTGGTTACCAGAGGGGAGGTGGTAGGGAAATGGGAGAACTAGGTGAAGGGGATCAAGAAGGGCACTTATCATGATGACCACTGAGTAATGAAGAGAATTGTTGAATCACTATATTGTACACCTGAAACAAATATAAAACAATATATTATCTGTCCTGGAATTCAATTTTAAAAAAAAAAGAACTTCTGTTCATTAAAAAGAAATGAGACTATGTGGGAGGCAAGATGGTGGAGAAATAGGGATCTACATACATTTCACTCACTCCCACCTCTCAAATGGAGAAGACCTGAAGCCATAGGAACCCTTACAGAATCCAGGAATTTGGAAGGAAAAGGAGACAGTGTCCACTGAGAACACCTTATAACGTGAGAGCGAATTGGGGAAGATAAAAATGGGCTGGGACAGGAGACACGGAGGGTGGGGAGGGAGCCCCCTTTGCAGGGAGCTGTGTTGAGTCGAGGGGAAAAGAAAGAGCAGCTGACACAGCCCAAGCAACTGTCCCTGTCCCTGGAGAAGAGAAAAATCTTGGCTCAGAACACAGAGGGATCTGGTTTCCAGCTATGCAGCTGACCTTGAGCGGGACACACTGGTCCCAGGTGACGCCAGGAGAAACCGCTTCTCTGCATGCCAGCTAGACCTGGAGAGGAAGCGGAGCGCAAGAAGATGTCCTGCTGCTCTTCTGGCATGGCTCAATTCCCAGTGGGGAGGTGAGAGGCTTGAAACTGCTCAGAGGGACTCGGCCTACAGGTTTATATTTCGGGCGATATTAATTGGGTACACGGACTAAGATCTGGAAATGAGGCATGGCTTGGGACACAGAGCATGGCCCACCTCGGCTACACCTATGGCACAGGGAGATGGAAGCCAAAGGGGTGAATTGCAATGCTTGGTTCGAGAGGGGTTTGTTCATCCTATAACTACCACGGTGGGACTTCAGGGAGCAGCCCTGTGACTCAGTGAAGGCTAAGACCTGCCTACATCAAACCACACCCATCCCCACTAGAGAGCTGCTCTTTTTTTTTACCAGAGCCCAGGGCAAGACCAACATGGATGCACTACCATGATTAATTCAGGATCAATTCTTTCTATTCAGATATATTTTCCCTTGTATCATTCATAACTCACCCTTATGCTGGACTGGACATTCTGATCACAGGTTTGCTTAAACAGTCACATTTAATCCATTCTCTAGATGTATATTCTACACCTCCACTACTACCTTTCTCTCTCTCTCTCTGTGGAGTAATCAGACTATATCGTTTCTCTGAGTAACATTGTCATCGTTTCTTTCTCCTTGCCACTTACCATATTCCCCTTTTCTCTCTGAATTACACCTCTTAGTCTCTCTGCCTGGTCATTTCTCTTCCAATTTCACTTCCTCCACACCCGGTTATTTCCCCCTTTGCAGATGTTCTTCCATCAGCAGTGCATACACCTGGCTCTTTATTTGTACCTGGGAATTCTGGTTTTATGCTTTTAGACTGTCCTTTGTCTTTAGATTTCTTTCTCTTTTCTTTTCGATCATTTTTTAAAAATTTTTATATTTGTTTTTCGTCTTTCTCCTTTTTTTTTACTCCCATCATTTTTTTCTTTTTCCTTTTCCCTTTCAGTCTGCGTGTTTATTGGATTTGTCTGTGCGTTTGTGTGCCTTTGTTCCTTGTGTGTTTGTCTGTCTGCTTTCTTTTCCAGGGCTACATCAAGAAACAAATAAAAGTACACATGGTGGAAAGTCACAAATACCACTACGAGTAGGGAAATAAATAACCAAAGTCTCAACAAGAGAAACCAAGAGACACAATTCAAAGAACACTTCCTAAAAGGACAGGCCCTGGACAATCAAAGAGCCTTCTTTAATATAGCGTAAGTCGCAGGTGCAGAATGCATATCAAGCTTTTAAAACTAACAAGAGACATAAAGCTAGCCACAATGACAAAACAGAAGAACTCTCCTCTAAAGAAATTCCATGAAATTATAGCTAAAGAACTGATAAAAATGATATAAGCAAAATAACTGAACAAGAATTTAGAACAATAGTCATAAAATTAATCACTGGGCTTGAAAAAGGCATGGAAAACATCACAGAAACTATTGGTACAAAGACTATGAAGCTTAAAAATAGTGATGAATTTAAAAATGCTTTAAATGAGATGCATAATAAAATGGAGGCATCCAATGCACGGGTTGAAGAGGCAGAGAGGAAAATAGGTAATGAGAAGACACTATTACAGAAAAAGAGGAAGCCGAGAAAAAGAGACAAAAACTGCTCCAGGAACACAAAAGGAGAGTTCGAGAGCTCAGCAATAAAATCAAATGGAACAATATCCATATCATAGGAATTTCAGAAGAGGAAGAGAGAGGAAAAGGTGATGAAGGAGTCCTGGGACAAATTATAGCAGAGAACTTCCCCAATTTGGGGAAGGAAACAGACATTGAAATCCAAGAGACACAGAGAAGACCCCTCAGACAGAACTTGAATAAAAATTCTGCACAACATATCATACTGAAACTGGCAAAATATAAGGACAAACAGAGAACTCTGAAAGCAACTAGGGAGAAAAGGGCCCTAACATATAAAGGGAAACCTATCAGAGTGGTCACAGGCCTATCTACTGAAACTTGGCAGGCCAGAAAGGAATGGCAGGAGATCTTCAATGTGATGAAGAGAAAAATATGCCAAGAATCCTCTATCCAGCAAGCCTGTCATTCAGAATAGAAGGAGAGATAAAAGTCTTCCCAAATAAACAAAAATTGAAAGAATTTGTAACCAATAAACCAGCCCTACAAGAAATATTCAGGGGGACTCTCTGAGGGAAATGTTGCAAGGAAGACAAGGTACCAGAGACATCACCACAAGCATGAATCCTACAAAAAGACAATGACTCTAAACCCTTATTCTTCAATAATAACACTGAATGTAAAGGGACTAAATGCTCTAATCAAAAGACACAGGGTAGCAGAATGGATAAAAAAAAAAAATCCATCTATTTGCTTTCTACAAGAGACTCACTTTAGACCTGAAGACACCTTCAGATTGAAAGTAAGGGGATGGAGAAATATCTATCATGCTACTGGAAGTCAAAGGAAACCTGGAGTAGCCATACTTATATCAGACAAATGGGTCTTTAAAGTTATGGCAGTAATAAGGGATGAAGAAGGGCATTATACAATAATTACATGGTCTATCCATCAGGAAGAACTTAAATTACAAATGTCTACACACTGAATACAGAAGCACCTAAATACATAAAACAATTAATCACAAAGAGAAACAATCTTAGGGATAAGAATGTGCTAATAGCAGGAAACTTTAATACTCCACTTACAGCAATGAATAGATCAACTAGACAGAAAATCACTAAAGAAACAAGGGACGTGAATGACACATTGGACCAGATGGATTTGACAGATATATTTAGAACTCTACAGACTGAGGCCATGAAATTCACTTTCTTCTCAAGTGCGCATGGCACATTCTCCAAGATAGATCACATACTGGGACATAAAGCAGCCCTCAATGAATAGAAAAGAATTGAGATCATCCCATGCACACTTTCAGATCACAACACTATGAAACTTGAAATAAACCACAGGAAGAATTCTGGAAAACCTCCAAAGACATGGAGGTTAAAGAACACCCTACAAAGAATGAATGGGTCAATCAGGCAAGTAGAGAGGAAATGAAAAAATATATGGAAACAAATGAAAATGAAAATACAACAATTCAAACTCATGGGATACGGCAAAGGCAGTCCTAAGAGGAAAGTACATTGCACTCCAGGCCTACTTCAAGAAATGAGAAAAAGCACAAGTGCAAAATTCAACAGTGCACCTAAAGGAACTAGAAGAAGAGCAACAAGAGCAGCTGAAACTCACTAGAAGAGAAATAATAAATATCAGGACAGAAATAAACAATATGGAATCCAAAAAAAAAAAAAAAAAAAAA
>NW_024081668.1:457765-472518 GCF_003009895.1 Hyaena hyaena
AAAAAAAAACCTACAGGCCAATATCCTTGATGAATATGGATGCAGAAATCCTCAACGAGATACTTGCAAATCGAATCCAACAGCACATAAAAAGAATTATCCACCATGATCAAGTGGGATTCATTCCTGGGTTACTGGGCTGGTTCAACATTCACAAATCAATCAATGTGATACATTGCATTACAAAAGAAAAGATAAAAACCATATGATGCTGTAGATAGAAGCAGAAAAAGCATTTGACAAAATACAGCATCGTTTCTTAATAAAAACCCTCAAGAAAGTCGGGATAGAAGGTACTTACCTAAACATCATCAAAGCCATCTATGAGAAGCCCTCAGCTAGCAAAATCCTCAATGGGGAAAAACTAAGAGCTTTCCCTCTGAGATCAGGAACACGACAGGGATGTCCACTCTCACCACTGTTGTTTAACATAGTGCTGGAAGTTCTAGCATCAGCCATTAGACAACAAAAGGAAATCAAAGGCATCAGAATTGGCAAAGAGGAAGTCAAACTTTCACTTTTGCAGATGACATGATACTCTACATAGAAAACCCGACAGACTCCACCAGAAGCCTACTAGAACTGATCCATGAATTCAGCAAAGTCGCAGGGTACAAAATCAACATACAGAAATCAGTTGCATTTTTATACACCAATAATGAAGCAACAGAGAGAGAAATCAAGAAACTGATCCCATTCACAATTGCACAAAAAAACATAAAATACTTGGGAATAAACCTAATCAAAGATATAGGAGATCTGTATGATGAAAATAGAGAGGAGGGCAAGATGGCGAAAAAGTAGGGAGCTCCGTTCGTTTCACTCGCCCCCATATCTCACACGGAGAAGGCCTAAAGCCATAGGAACCCTTAAAGAATCCAGGAGTTTGGGAGGAAAAGGAGACAGAGTCCACTGGGAAAACCTTATAGCGTGAGTGCGAACTGGGGAAGATAAAAATGGGTCAGGACCAGAGACACTGCGGGGCGGGGGGATCCCCCTCTGCGGGGAGCTGCAGTGAGTGGGGGGGGCGGGGGAGGGTGGCCAAAACTTTTCAAGAACTGTCCCTGTCGCTGGAGAAGAGAAAAACCTTTGCTCCGGGCACAGAGGGATCCAGTTTCCTGCTCTCCAGCTGATCCTAGGCAGGACGCACTGTCCCAGGCGACCCCCGGGGAAACTGCTCCCTTCTCGCCAGTTCGACCTGGAGGGGACACGCAGTGGCCTCACCTTTGAGCTTCTGGCTCGGCTGGATCCCTAGAGGGGAGGCGAAGGGCTTAAAACCTCTGAGTTATTTGCCCACGAGTTTATTTTTCAGGCGACAGGACACAGAGGCACCCAGTTTCCTGCTGTCCAGCTGACCCTAGGCAGGACGCACTGGTCCCAGGAGACCCCGGGTGAAACTGCTCCTCACTCGCCAGCCCAACCTGGAGGAGACAGGAGCAGCAGCTTCTGGCTCGATCCCCAGGGGAAATGAGAGAGGCTTGAAACTGCTCTGAGGTGCTCACCTGCGAGTTTATATTTTGGGTCATTTCAATGGGGTGTGAGGACTGAGATTTGGAAACGAGGCCTGGCCCAGGATATAGAGCACAGCCCACCTTGGCTATGCCTCCGGCGCAGGGAGTTTACACACCCAAAAAAGTGAGTTGCAACACTTGGTTCAAAAAGGGACTGGGGCACTGACACTCTTCTCCCCACAACCACCAAGGCAGGACTCCCGCAGGATGCACTGGATCAAACCACACTCATCCCTGCTAGAGAGCTGCCCTCTTCCTTTTTATTTATTTATTTTATTTTTTCCACCGGAGCCAGGGCAAGACCAACATGGATGCACTGCCCTGATGAATTCTGGTCACTGGCTTGCTTAAACAGTCATATTTATGCCATTCTCTAGATGTAAATTCTGTATCTACCTACCATTTCATCTCTTTTTCTCTGGAGGAATCAGACTATATAGTTTCTCTGGATAGCATCATCGTCATTTCTTTCGCCTCTTCAACCATATTCCACTCTTTCACTCTTTGACAAAAAGCTTCTTATTCCTTCTGCCTGCTCCTAGCATTTCCAATTTCGCTTCATCCTCACCCTGACATTTCTCTCTTTCTCTATGTTCTTCCACCAGCACTGCATACACCCGGCTAATTATTTGTAGCTGGGAAATTGGGTTACATGCTTTAAACTGTTCTTTGTCTATAGGGTTTCTTCTTTTTTCCTTTTCTTTTCTTCTTTTTTTCTTTTTAATGTATTTTTATTTCTTATTATTCACCTTCCCTCCTTCTTCTATTCTAATCCCAAATACCACTACGAGTAGGAAAATAAAACAACCAAGGTCTCAACAAGAGAGACCAAGAGATACCATACTAAGAACGCTTTCTGAATGGGTAGGCCCAGGACAATCAAAAAGCCTTCTTTGATACAGCAGCACTCACAGGTGCAGAGAGCATAACAAGATTTTAAAACTACAAGAGAGAGAAAGCTAACCAAAATGACAAAAAGAAAAAGCTATCCTCCCAAGAAATTCAGGAAGAATTGACAGCTAAAGAACTGCTCAAAACAGATATAAGCAAAATAACTGAGCAAGAATTTAGAACAAAATCATAAAATTAAACGCAGGGCTTGAAAAAGGCATGGAAGACATCAAAGAAACTATGGCTAAAAACACTATGGAGCTTAAAAATAGTTATGATGAATTAAAAAATGCAATAAATGAGATGCATAATAAAATGGAGGCATCCAATGCACGGTTTGAAGAGGTAGAAAGAAGAATAAGAGATTTAGAAGACAAAATGATAGAAAGAGAAGAAACTGAGAAAAAGAGACAAAAACTGATCCAGGAACAGAACGTAAAGTTCGAGAGCTCAGCGATATAGTCAAATGGAAGAATTTCCGTATCATAGGAATCCCAGAAGAGGAAGAGAGAGGGAAAGGTGATGAAGGAGTTCTGGAACAAATTATAGCAGAGAACTTCCCCAACCTGGGGAGGGAAGTAGATGTTGAAATTCAAGAGGCACAGAGAACTCCCCTCAGATGGAACTTGAATCGAAATTCTGCACGACATATCATACTGAAACTGGCAAAATATAAGGACAAAGAGAGAATTCTGAAAGCAGCTAGGGAGAAAAGGGCCCTAACATACAAAGGGAAACCTATCAAAGTGGTGACAGACCTATCTACTAAAACTTGGCAGGCCAGAAAGGAATGACAGGAGATCTTCAATGTGATGAAGAGAAAAATATGCAGCCAAGAATCCTCTATCCAGCAAGCCTGTTATTCAGAATAGAAGGACAGATAAAAGTCTTTGCAAATAAACAAAAATTAAAAGAATTTGTCATCACTAAACCAGCCCTACAAGGAATCCTGAGGGGGACTCCCTGAGGGAAATGTTGCAAAGGAATGCAAGATGCTAGAGACACCACCACAAGCATGAATCCCACAAACAACATAATGACTCTAAACCTGTATATTTCAATAATAACACAGAATGTAAATGGGCTAAATTCCCCAATTAAAAGACATAGGGTAGCAAAATGGATAAAAAATACAAAATCCATCTATTTGCTGTCTACAAGAAATGCATTTTAGTCTGGAGGACATCTTCAGATTGAAAGTAAGGGGATGGAGAATGTCTATCATGCTACTGGAAGTAAAAAAAAAAAGCTGGAGTAGCTGTACTTCTATTAGACAAACTGGACTTTAAAGTAAAAGGTAACAAGGGATGAAGAAGGGCATTATATAATAATTACAGGTCTATCCATCAGGAAGAGCTAACAATTATAAATGTCTACGCACCAAATATGGGAGCACCTAAATAAACAAACAATAACAAACAGACACACTCTTAACGATAAGAACATGCTAATAGCAGGGGACTTTAATACTCCACTTACAGCAATGAATAGATCAACCAGACAGAAAATCACTAAAGAAACAAGGGACTTGAATGACACATTGGACCAGATGGATTTGACAGATATATTTAGAACTCTACATCCTGAGTCAATGAAATTCACTTTCTTCTCAAGTGTGCATGGCATATTCTCCAAGACAGAACACAAAGCAGCCCTCAATCAATAGAAAAGAATTGAGATCATACCATGCACACTTTCAGAACACAATGCTATGAAACTCGAAATCAATCACAGGAAGAAGTCTGGAAAGCTCCAAACACATGGAGGTTAAAGAACACCCTACTAAAGAACGAATAGGCCCAACAGGCAATTAGAGAAGAAATTTAAAAATATATGGAAACAAATGAAAATGAGAATATAATCCAAACTCTTTGGGATTTGGCGAAAGCAGTCCTAAGAGGAAGGTACATTGCACTCCAGGCCTACTTCAAGAAATTAGAAAAAGTGCAAGTGCAAAATCTAACAGCACACCTAAAGCAACTAGAGAGAGCGCAACAAGAGCACGCCAAACCAGGTAGAAGAAGAGAAATAATAAAACTCAGGGCAGAAATAAACAAACAGAAACCGAAGAAAAGTTGAACAGATCGATGAAACCAAGAGCTGGTTTTTGAAAAAATAAACAAAATTGACAACCCTCTAGCCAGGCTTCTCTAAAAGAAATGGGAGAGCACTCAAATAAACAAAATCATGAATGAAAATAGACTGATTACAACCAACCCCTCAGAAATACAAGCAATTATTAGGGAATACTATGAAAATCTATATGCCAACAAACTGGACAACTTAGAAGAAATGGACAAATTCCTTAATACACACTGACTACCAAAATTCACATGGGAAGAGACAGAAAACCTGGACATACCCATAAGAAGTGAGGAAATGGAATCAGTTATCAAAAATCTCCCAACAATTAAGAGCCCTGGGCCAGATAGCTTCCCTGGGAAATTCTACCAGACATTTAAAACAGAATTAATACCCATTCTTCTCAAACTATTCCAAAAATAGAAATCGAAGTAAAACTTCCGGACTCATTTTATGAAGCCAGCATCAATTTGATTCCCAAGCCAGACAGAGACCCAGCAAAAAAGGAGTACTAATGGCCAATATCCTTGATGAATACAGATGCAAAAATCCTCAACAGGATACTTGGAAATCGAATTCAACAGCAAATAAAAACAATTGTCCACCAAGACCAAGAGGGTTTCATTCATGGATTACAAGTCTGGTTTAATATTCGCAAATCAATCAATGTGATACATCACATCACCAAAGAAAATATAAAAACCATGTGATCCTGTCCATAGATGCAGAAAAAGCATTTGTCAAAATACAGCATCCCTTCTTAAAAAAGACCCTCGAGAGTGTCAGGATAGAAGGAACTTACTTAAACATCATAAAAGCCATCTATGAGAACTAACAGCTAACATCATCCCCAACGGGGACAAACTGAGAGCTTTCCCCCTGAGATCAGGAACACGACAGGGATGTCCACTCTCACCACTGTTGTTTAACATAGTGCTGGAAGTCCTAGCATCAGCCATTAGACAACAAAAGGAAATCAAAGGCATCAGAATTGGCAAAGAGGAAGTCAAACTTTCACTTTTGCAGATGACATGATACTCTACATAGAAAACCCGACAGACTCCACCAGAAGCCTACTAGAACTGACCCAAGAATTCAGCCAAGTTGCAGGGTACAAAATCAACGTACAGAAATCGGTTGCATTTTTATATACCAACAATGAAGCAACAGAAAGAGAAATCAAGAAACTGATCCCATTCACAATTGCACAAAAACCATAATATACCTAGAAATAAACCTAACCAAGGATACAAGAGATCTGTATGATGAAAACTATAAAAAACGTATGAAGGAAACTGATGAAGGCACAAAGAAATGGAAAAACATTCCATGCTCATGGCCCGGAAGACTAAATATAGTTAAAATGTCATTACTAACCAAAGCAATCTACACATTCAATGCAATCTCAATCAAAATTGCACCAGCAACTTCTCAAAACTAGAACAAACTATCCCCAAATTTGTATGGAACCACAAAAGACTCCAAATAGCCAAAGTAATATTGAAGAAGAAAACCAAAACGGGAGGCATCACCATCCCAGACTTAGCCTTTACTACAAAGCTGTGATCATCAAGATAGTATGGTATTGGCACAAAAACAGACACATAGACCAATGGAATAAAAATTGAGATCTCACAACTGGACCCACAACTGTATGGCCAACTAATCTTTGACAAAGCAGGAAAGAGTATCCAATGGAAAAGAAAGCCTCTTTAACAGATGGTGCTGGGAGAACTAGACAGCAACATGCACAAGAATGAAACTAGATCATTTTCTCACACCATACACAAAAATAAACTCAGAATGGATAAAGGAGCTGAAAACCATCAAAACCCTAGAAGAAAAAGCAGAAAACAACCTCCTTGACCTCAACTGCAGCGATTTCTTACTTGAATCATCCCCAAATGGAAGAGAATCAAGAGCAAAAAATGAACTACTGGGACCTCATCAATATAAAAAGCTTCTGCATGGCAAAGGAAACAATCCATAAAACTAATAGGCAACCAAAGGGAAAAGATAGTTGCAAATGACAAATCAGAATAAGGGCTAGTACCCAAAATCTATAAGGAACTCACCAATCTCCACACCCAGAAAACAAATAATCCAGTGGAGAAATGGGCAGAAAACATGAACAGACACTTCTCCAAAGAGGACATCCAGATGGCCAACAAACACATCAAACGATGCTCAGCGTCCCTCATCATCAAGGAAATACAAATCAAAACCACACTGAGGGGCGCCTGGGTGGCTTAGTTGGTTAAGCGTCCGACTTTCGCTTAGGTCATGATCTCGCGGTTTGTGGGTTCGAGCCCCGCGTCGGGCTCTGTGCTGACTGCCAGCTCAGAGCCTGGAGCCTGTTTCAGTCTGTCACTCCCTCTCTCTCTCTGACCCTCCCCTGCTCACGCTGTCTCTCTCTCTCCTAGAAATAAATAAAACATTAAAAAAAAAAAAAAAAACCACACTGAGATACCACCTCACACCGGTCAGAGTGGTTAAAGTGAGCAAATCAGGGGACTCTAGATGCTGGCGACGATGTGGGGAAACGGGAACCCTCCTGCACTGTTGGTGGGAAAGAAAACTGGTGCAGCACCCCCTGGAAAACAGTGTGGAGGTTCTTCACAAAATTAACAATAGAACTCCCCTATGACCCAGCAATAGCACGGCTAGGAATTTACTCAAGAGATACAGGAGTGCTGATGCACAGGGGCACATGTACCCCAATGTTCATAGCGGCACTCTCAACAATAGCCAAAACGGAAAGACCCTAAGTGTCCATCAACTGACAAATGGATCAAGAAGATGGGGTTTATCTTTATTTATAGAATGCAATACTACATGGCAATGAGAAAGAATGAAATCTGGCCATGTGTAGCAACATGGATGGATCTTGAGGGTGTTATGCTGAGTGAAATAAGTCAGGTAGAGAAGGACAGATACCATATGTTTGCACTTATAGGTTGATTAGGAGGAACTTAATGGAGGACCATGGGGGAGAAGAAGGGGTATATAGTCGGGGAGAGGTAGGGAGGCAAACCATGAGAGACTCTTGAATGCTGAGAACAAACTGAGGGTTGATGGGGGTAAGGGAGATGGGAAGGGGGGTGATGGGCATGGAGGAGGGTACTTGTGGGAATGAGCACTGGGTTTTATATGGAAACCAACTTGACAATAAACTATTTAAAAAAAAAAGAAAAAAAAAGAAATGAGACTAGAAAAATAAGCCTATATAAACAAGGGAAAATATATGGAGTACATATAACTGATTTACGGCTTGCTTTCAGAATATATTTTTTTAATCTTTAAAGTAATAACAAATTCCCAGTAGTTTAAAAAAGTGTGAGACTCTTGATAAGTCATTATTTTAAAAAAGAGTATATCCAAGATAAAACAGGATGTGTTTTCCTAAATTTTTTTAAAAACTGGCATAACCAAAACTGACCAAAAGAAAAAATAAAAGTAAGAAATTATAAACCAAAAATAATAAACATAAATAAATAAATAGCAGAATAATGAGGATTATCACATACTACTCATGAAAGTGTACATTTGATCAACCACTTTAAAATATTCTGTGACACTATCTGTTATGGTTGGATATATGCATTCTCTGGAATCCAGCCATTTCATAGATATACAACCTAAATTGTCACAAGCATACACCAAGAGATATGTGGAATACAGTTCATTGCAGCATTATTCATAGTATCCCCAAACTAGAAATAACCAAAATGTCTCAACAATAATAAATTGGAGATGTGGTATATTCATGCAAAGCAATAACATATAGCAATAAAAATAAATGAACTGCAGTTATATGAAAGTCCACAGATAAATCTCACAAATTTAATTATAAGTAAAATATTCCAGACACAAAACAGATGGTGTAGTATGTCACTTATGTAGATTTCAAAAACAGATAAATTGAAGGCTTGGTGTTTGATTCTAATTAAATGAAATTTTGAAAATTATCTCCTTTTTTGAAAAAAACTGTTAAATCATCAAGAAAGTCCCAAACCACCTTAACAGGCAAATTGATGGTAATAAAAGTAGAGATAGAGGTTACTCTGGAGAAAGAAGTAGGACCAGGAAAGATGACAATGAGGCTTCTGAGATGTGAGGTAACGTTCTACTGAGGTGGGTGGTTAAATGGATGTGTACACTTTTAATAATTCAATAAGCTATATAATTACAATATACAAACTTTAAAACACAATGTTTTAAAATTTATTCTGTGCCCTAATACCTCCACTAACCATTTCTTAACAGTGAAATCTAAAGTCTTTACAATAGCCTGTAAGTCTCTGAGGGATCTATCTTCACCCTGTTACCTACCTCTCTGCCATCTTCTCCTACTACTTTTCCCACTGCCACACTAGCCTCTTTGCTCTTTCTCCATCATATTATGCTTTCTTCTGTGTCTGGTTCCTGTGACTGACTATTCTTTCTGCCTAAAATGCAACTCCCCCAGATATCCACATAGTTTGTTCTCTCACTTTTAAGATATTGTTTAAATGTCACCTTCTCTGTGAGGATTTCTTTACCAACATAGTTAAAATCACAAAATCCCCCCATTCTAACATTCTCCCCCAACTCCCTACCTTATTTTTTATCCAAATTATTTCTGAATAATACTATATGATTGCCTTATTTGTGTTATTTATTTCCTTCTCCCCCCAAAAGAATATACATACTGTGAAGACATGAGTCTTATGCTTGTTTCATACAATATCCCTGGGATCTTAAATTCTGATTGGCACCTGTTAAGTATTCAGTAAAGACTTTTTAAATAACAGAATACCAATTAAATTCCTTGAGCTACCAATTTTTTCGAGCCTCACTGAGATATAGTTTACATATAACATCGTGTAAGTTTGAGGTGTATAATATTATAACATGGTGTATATTGTGAAATGATTACCATAGTAAGGTTCGTTTACACCTCCATCATCTCACATAATTAGATTTTTTCTTGATAGTGAGAATACTTAAAATCTACTTTCTTAGTGACTCTCAAGTATATAATGCAGTATTGTTCACTATAATCACCATGCTGTACATTAGAACTTATTCATCTTATAGCTAGAAGTCTGTGCCCTTTGACCAACATCATCTCGTTTCCTTTATCTCCTAGTCCTAGGATCCCCATTCTACCCTTTGTTTCTATAAGTTTAAGGAGCAATTCTTTCTGCTCTACATAAAACGTACCTCAGATATCTTTAACAAACTACTTATGTACAGACATTTGATGGTTAAAGAACGATTTCTTCTTCTAAATAGACAAAAGGATTCCAATGAGGTTCCTATTGCCGCTATTATGACAATCCCTATTATGACTAATTATTTCCCCAAAACCGTCGACAATATATGACTACTAGAGAAAAGAAAAGATAGAATTAATTCTGTATCTTGACTATACCTTGTGGAATACTAAGACTTGGTGTTTAATTATAAATAAGTGAAAATTCAAAAATTATCTCCTCTTTTCAACAAATACTATCAAATCGTCAAGAGGATAAATCCCAAATCCCAAAAGGTCATGACGCAAGAAAGTCGACATATATAATACATTCATCTGGGCTTTCATTTTTAACATAACCATGTGCTTTGAAACTAGAGAAAAAATACCTTGTAGGGTTCACTTTTTGCGATCCATGAGAGATTACAAACT
The DNA here is from genome assembly GCF_003009895.1 of Hyaena hyaena. Lineage (NCBI taxonomy): Eukaryota > Metazoa > Chordata > Mammalia > Carnivora > Hyaenidae > Hyaena > Hyaena hyaena. The sequence goes on from NW_024081668.1 coordinate 467,918, forward strand.
GGATCATCCAATTTCTTGGAAGTCCTTCACATGCCTTTTGCTCGATGGAGTAATATTTTATGTCTGGTCTGTGGCCCTCTTCTCAGCATTCATCCAAGGAGTAAGTGGAAACTGTATAACATGTGAGTCACATGTACTCAACATTTTTGCAAAAATAATTTCATAGGAAATTTTTTCTTATCTTTGAAAAAGCTGAAAATATTTCATTAGAATGAAATACTGACAAATAAACAAAACCTAAAAATATTAACTTCCGTCTTGTTTCCCTGAATTTGAGAGAATATTTTTCACTTAGTTTGTGTATCACCCTAAAAGATAAATAAGAGATATATACAAGAGGCTTAGGATTTCACGTGAAGATGTATATTAACTGAATTGCTAGGGACGGACTTATTTTGATTATTTTTGTTACTTGGTGAGTAAATTCGGCAAATTTCTCTTTCCAGTGATATCTTCTTTCCCAGGCCCACATATTACTTTTCAGTTCTATTACATTAATGAAACCTGGTTTAATGGGGATTCTTTCTGAGGTGACAAAAGCTTCCAGCATGTTGAGTTTTTATTACTATTTTTGTTATGCATGCAGGATGTACCACAAACTCATTGGACAATTACTATCTTCAGGAAATATTCTAAAATAAGAAGGGTAAGTGTCAATAATTATTTGAAACAAATCTTTTGTAAATGACCTACCTCTGAATAATTCAACTGAGATGATGACACTAGGTCCTAAACAGAACCATAGGAATGTCTAAAGGACAAAATGACAATCCATTGGAATATAAAAATTACAACATAGAAAATATAGTCAATACTATTGTAATAACATGTTGGTAACAGATGGGAACTACACTTATCATGGTAAGCATTGCAGTATGTAGAAAATTATCAAATCACTATGTTGTACACCTGAAACTAATATAACACTATGTCAATTATACTTCAATAATAATAATACAATGGAATACTACATGGCAATGAGAAAGAATGAAATCTGGCCACCATGTGTAGCAACATGGATGGGCCTTGAGGGTGTTATGCTGAGTGAAATAAGTCAGGCAGAGAAGGACAAATATCATATGTTTGCACGTATAGGAGGATTAGGAGGAGCTTAACAGAGGAACAAGGGGGAAAAGAAGGGGGGAAATGGTGGGGGAGAGGGAGAGAGGCAAACCATGAAAGATTCTTGAATACTGAGAACAAACTGAGGACGGATTGGTGTGGCGGGGAGGAGGGAGATGGGCATGGAAGATGGCCCTTGTGGGGATGAGCACTGGGTGTTATATGGAAACCACCTTGACAATAAACTATTAAAAAATTTAAAAATTTAAAAAAATAAAAATGGTAATAATAATAAATCTTTCAAAAAGGAATTTGGAGATGTGATTTCTCAAAAGCCCTGTGTGAATGAGTTCTTTCTTTAAAAACATTAATAAAGTGCTTTTAGAAAACCAACAGAGCCAAAGATTTTGCTGACCTGACCTTCTACAACCATTTATACAATTTCAGGGCAAAGAGAATCTATAAATAGTAGTCCTTCCAATCTAGATGCCATCTCAATGGTCAAACAAAAGAGTCAGCCATCTATATGATCTGACCTTTACACAAATAAGTCCAGGATTCCCCTGAATCAGAGTCTTGGATTTCTACCTTGAAAAATCTTTATTTATTAAATATTTATTAAATTATTCCTTATAAAATGCAAAAATATTTCCAGGAGGAAAAAACAAATAAAAATTTAGCAAAAAAATATATTAAAAGCTTATTGTTAATCTCTTGATTGTAAGTTCCATAAGTGCAAGATCTGTCATACCACAACTGTTTCTTCAGCACTTTAAAGACCACTTAATACAATGAAGAAGCTTAATAAATATTTTTGAATGAATTACTTTGCTTAATATAAAAGGTCAGGGTAAAGGTACTGAGGAAACAGGAGAATTGAGGTTTGATTTAATAACAGCTACTTGGGATAGAAGTAGCCACATAGAGAAGTAAGCTCATTGTTTCAGATTTGCCCAGATATGAAAAGCCTAGATGGGGCTTAGCGAGTTGTAAAAAGATACCAAAATTCTGTTTAAAAGAAAGAAAAAAAGAACATGTGGAAAAGGGCTAGGGGCAGGGAGCAAAAAAAAGAATATGGAAATCCTCACAAAAATATAAAACCTATTTTTCCACTTTTTCTTACAGCCAACTTGACCGTAAGTACAAGTATAGGCACAATGAACTTGGACACAGTGATTCAAACTAGCTGCTTCCCCCCCAAGTCAATTGCCATTACAGGCATACCTGGTTCATGTATGCACATAGAAGTAAATCAAATATTTAGCAAGAGTAATTTAGAAAATTAGAGACCAAGCGATAGGACTCTTTATCACACTATATAGTGCATTCAGTTGCATAAAAAGCAAAGGAAGAATTTTTTTTTTTAATGTTTTATTTATTTTTTTAGGAGAGAGAGAGACAGCGTGAGCAGGGGAGGGTCAGAGAGAGAGGGAGTCACAGGCTGAAACAGGCTCCAGGCTCTGAGCTGGCAGTCAGCACAGAGCCCGATGCGGGGCCCGAACCCACGAACTGCGAGATCATGACCCAAGCGAAAGTCGGACGCTTAACCGACTAAGCCACCCAGGCGCCCCAAGGAAGAATTTTTATACTAAATTTTATACTGGTATGAATACTTAAGTATCAGAAAATAAATAAATAAATCCTGGAATAATTGAGGTTTTCTTAGGTTACTTGAAACACCATGAGCAACCTGGAGGAACTGAAACTGAAAATAAATACTAGTTTGTGCCCTGTAATGCCACTACACTTAGATTCTTAAAGCATAGTGATTTAGTTTTTTATTAAATCAGTTATAAATCATAAAGAATCAAGTGTGCACAAACTGTTGAAATATACTCACATGCACAGAAAAGTGGTATCAATAGTGCAGATAAATTTATGAAAAAGTAAACTAATATAGGTATTTTATCAGATCTACAAGACTGCATTCTGAGTATCTACTCTTACATTCCTAGTATCTAGTCTAGCATATTTAGAAAGGGAAAAATTTGTCTCAAATTCATGTTTTCCTTCTTTTCTACTACTGTGACTTCTATCACATGTTCAGGGACTGAGTCATAGAAGTCAGTTTTGTTGTTTAAGCAAAAGTCTGTTTACTAGTTTATGAAATTAAAAAAAAAGAAATCTAGTGTTTTCAGAAAGAACCAGCATACTCCATCAAGGGTGCTATAACCGAGTCATCTCCATGTCTTCCAGGCCAATGAATGTGTCCAGCACAGAAGCCACCAGCTCCGTTAGCCACTTTATCCTCATGGGCTTTCCCTCAAGCCCACAAATGCAGCTCCTCTACTTCGGGCTCTTCTCAGTAGTCTACACCCTGACCCTCATGGGGAACGCAGCCATTGTCTGTGCAGTGAGGTGGGACCGGCGTCTTCACACTCCCATGTACATCTTCTTGGGGAATTTCTCTCTCCTGGAAATATGTTATGTCACCACGACCGTCCCTAACATGTTGGCCAATTTCCTGTCCACAAGCAAGTCCATTTCCTTTGTGAACTGTTTTGCACAGTTCTACTTCTTCTTCTCTTTGGGATGTGATGAGGGCCTCTTCCTTTGAATCATGGCCTTTGACAGGTATCTTGCCATCTGTCGTCCTCTGCATTACCCACACATCATGACGAAACAGCTATACACTGGCCTTGCCATCTTCGGTTGGTCGTGCGGGTTCATCGTCTTCCTAACCCCAGTTGTTCTCATTTCACACTTACCCTACTGTGGCCCAAATACCATTAACCATTTCGTGTGTGATCCCGTCCCATTGATGATGCTGTCCTGTTCTGAAGATACCACCACACAGTTCATTTATTCTACCTGCAATGCTATTTTTATGATTGGAACCTTTCTCTTTGTTCTTTGTTCCTATGCTCTGGTGATTGTGGCTGTGCTAAGGATGCCCTCAGCAACAGGCAAACGCAAGGCTTTCTCCACTTGTGCTTCTCATCTGGCAGTGGTGATCCTGTTTTTTGGCTCTGTTATGGTGATGTATATTAGTCCCGGATCAGGTCACCCAGTGAAAATGCAGAAAATTGTGACCTTGTTTTATTCTGTGATAACACCCCTCTGTAATCCTCTAATTTATAGCCTCAGGAACAAGGAGATGAAGACTGCTCTGAGGAAAATCTTTGGCACTGAATGTGATATTCATAAATTGTCAGAGTCAAATTCCATCACTAAAGTTTAACTTCCCTTAACAAAACATGAATGATCTATTTGCCTTAAAATTAAGTTGTATTAAAAAAAACTACTATAATGAAAACTCATTTTCATCTTAAACACCACCACCACAAAATGCAGTGGTCTTATTTAAGAATGTGTTTTAGCGATGCTCAGCATCCCTCCTCACCAGGGAAAAACAAATAAAAACCACACTGAGATGCCACCTCACACCAGTCAGAGTGGCTAAAAAGAGCAAATCAGAGAATTCTAGATGTTGGAGAGGATGTGGAGAAACGGGCACCCTCCTACACTTTTGGTGGGAATGTAAACTGGTACAGCCCCTCTGGAAAACAGTGTGGAGGTTCCTCAGGAAACTAACAATA
>NW_024081668.1:473003-499062 GCF_003009895.1 Hyaena hyaena
GGGATGAGCAATGGGTGTTATATGGAAACCAACTTGACAATAAACTACTTGAAAAAAAAAAACAATCTGTTTTAGTAGTGGATTCAATTTTGTTTTGAAATTAGTATCAAGTAAGTGAAATTTTAGTATCTAGGCCCACTGGTCCCTCTATATGTAATTCAATTTCTAAAAAGAAGACAGAGGTCTGTTTTGCATTACTGAGTTGAAACAACTGATACACGTGTAATAGAGATCACACATTGCTTTGGGCATTAACACTGTAAGACAATAATTCTCCACTGAGACATACTGATTGATAAAAAAGATGCAAATTTGAAGGAAGTCTACCCTGTCAAAATGTAGTATGTGTCTTTAAGGAAATAGACTAATAGCCTTGGCTAGATATTAATGATTTTTCAGAGGGCACAAGACAAGGATTAGGAATTTACAGTGTATTAGCTACCTAGAATACAGTAATGATAAGAGCTAAACATAAAGCCTAGGACATTTTTAGCCAAGTCAAAACTCAGCTTAGGGTAAATCCAGTTAAACAACAGTTTCTGGTGCCACGTGTGGTATAATTTTAGCACTGTGTGACTTATTTTAATGCCATAAGCACCCTTAAATCTATTTCCATAAACTTCACACTTGTCAGAATAGCTAAAATCAGAAACACAAGAAACCAGCATTGGCAAGGGCATGGAGAAAAAGGAACCCTCATGCGTGTTGGTGGGAATGCAAATTGGCTCAGCCACCATACAAAACAGTATGGAGTTTCCTCAGAAAATTAAAAATAGAATTACCATATGATCAGTAATTCCACTACTGGATATTTACCCACAGAAAATAAAAATTCTAATTTTCGAAGATATATGCACTCCAGGTCCATTGTAGCATTATTTATAATAGCCAACTAGTGACAGAAATCCAATGTCTATCAAGAGATGAATGGATAAATAACATATGGAAGATAAAGAAAATAAATATGTCTAAGTATACACAGACATACAATGGACTATTGCTCAGTCATAAAAAAGAATGAAATCTTGCCATTTGCAATAATATGGATTGATCTAGAGAATATAATGCTAAGTAAAATAAGTCAGAGAAAGACAAATAGCATATAATTTCACTCATAGGTAGAATTTAAGAACCAAACAAATGAACAAAGAGACAAACAAACAAACAAAAAAAGCAGATCCTCAAATAATAGAATACTAACTATTGGTTGACAAAGAGGAAGGAGATGGAGGGATGGATGAATTAGGTGAACAGTATTAAGAGTTTTTTGAATCACTATATTGTACACCTGAAACAAATAGAACACTATATGTTAATTATGCTAGAATTTCTTTCTCACTAATATTTTATTAGTGACCTTTCTTAGTGAGTTATGGTATATTACACAGATAAACCAATATTATATTGATCTATCAATATTTTCCTATGTTTTGCCTTTTGATGTATGTAAATATCTCTATGGTCAATTATAAGGTTAATACAACTTTACTTTTTCTTTTGTTCTGTCTCTTTACTCAATTGCTTAATTATGTTTTTATTTTAATTCATATGTAGTTAACATACAGTGTTAAATAGTTTCACGTGTGCAATACAGTGATTCAACATCTATACATTACTCAGTGCTCATCAAAATACTGGAATATAAAAAAATAAATAAAATTTAAAAATGTTTTACTTCCATAAAATATTTAATTAACATTGTTGATTTATTTGTTCTGTTGCCACCTTCTTTTTTTAATTTGACTCTCCAAAACATGATTAAGAGAAATCATAATAGGGGACCCTGGGTAGCAGTCAGTTAAGCATGTCATTCTCGGTTTATGCTTAGGTAGAAAGCTCATGGTTTATGAGTTCAAACCCCACACTGGGCTCTGTGCTGGCAGGGCAGAGCCTGGTTGGGATTCTCTATGCTCATCCCCCACTCACACTGTCTCTCTCAAATAAACAAACTTTTTAAAAAACCATACACTAGGAGGCAAGATGGTGGAGAAGTAGAGAGCTCCATGCATTTCGCTTGCACCCATCTCTCAAACAGAGAAGGCCTGAAGTCATAGGACACAGCCACAGGAGTTTGGGAAGAGAGAGACAGAGTATAATGGGAAGGCAACCTCATAAGTGTGTGAGAGCCAACCAGGAAAGATAAAAGCGGGCTGGGACCAAAGACATGGAGGGTGGGGAGGGAGTCCCGCTCAGGGCAGCCACTGTCAGTCAAGGGGAAAACAAAAAGCAGCTGAAATTGCTCATAGAACTGTCCCTGAAGAAGATAAAAACCTTGGCTTGGAAGGAGAGTGTTTTTCGTTCTAGCTGGGGTGCTGACTTCCAACTAGGCGCCCTCAGTCCCAGAAAGCGCCAGGAAAAGCAGCTCTGCTGCGCTCCTGGCACCATCATCATCGGCACAGACGTTTTGGGCCTGAGGCTGCCTTCCCTAGGCTTGACACCCAACAGCGCGGAGGCGGCAGTCAGAGGCTGAGTTCCCCAGGCTTAACCCCTGGCAGTGTGGAGGTGGTGGACCCTAGGCTGCTCTGCCACCACTTGACCCCAGCGAATCTGAGGCTGCACCACTTCCCCTGCACTGCCCCCCACCCCCTGGACTCCCAGGAGCAGTGAAGCAGCGACCTGCTGGACTGTGTTTCAATCGGTATCAATAAAGCACGCTGACTGGGACCTGGAAACGAGGTGGGGCATGAGGCACAGAACACAACCCACCTTGGCTATGCCTGCAGCACAGGGAGATCAGACCCAGTGAGTGATTTGCAACACTTGATTCAAGAAGGGACTGGGGTGACGCCATTTTTCTCCCCACAACCACCAAGGCGGGGCCTCAGGGAGCATCAGGCGGGAAGCAGTGGAGGCTAAGACCTGTCTACAGCAAACCACGCCCATCCCCACTAAAGAGCTGCTTTTTTTCTGTGTTTTTTTTTTTTTTTTTTTTTTTTTTACCGGAGCAGGGGGAACACCAACATGGATGCACTGCCCAGATTAATTCCAGATAAATTCTTTCTATTTAGATATATTCTCCCTTTTCTCATTCATAACCCTCCCCTCTGCTGGACTGGGAACTCAGGTCACTGGTTTGCTTAAACAGTCACATTTAATCCATTCTCTAGATGTACATTCTACACCTCCACCACTACCTTTTATCTCTCTCTCTCTGGGGTAATCAGACTATATAGTTTCTCTGAGTAACATCTTCGTTTCTTTCTTCTTGCCTCTAAACATATTCTACGATTTCTCCATCTGAATCAAGCCTCTTAGTCTCTCTGCCTGGTCATTTCATTTCCAATTTTGCTTCCTCACCGCCCTGTCATTTCTCGCTTTGTATATGCTCTTCGGGATTTTTCTTTTTTCTTTTCTTCTTTATTTTTTTTTAATTTTAATTTTTATTATTTGTCTTTCCTCATAGCTCTTTTTTCTTGTTTTGTTTTGTTTTCTTTTTGTCCCTTCCTCTTTTTCTTTTTCCTTTTCCCTTTCAGTTTGCATGTTTGTTGGATTTGCCTGTGCGTTTCTGTACCTTTGTCCCTGTGTGGTTGTCTGTTTTCTTTTCCAGAACTACCTCAAGAAACAAGCCAAAGTACAGATGGTGGAGAGTCCCAAATACCACTACGAGTAGGGAAAGAAAATAACCAAAGTCTCAAGAAGAGAAACTAAGAGACACCATTCAAAGAACACTTCCTAAATGGACAGGACCTGGACAGCCAAAGAGCCCTCTTTAATACAGCAGCACCCCAGGGGCAGAGTACATAACAAGCTTTTAAAATTAACAAGAGATAGAAAGCTAGCCGAAATGACGAAATGGAAGAACTCTCCTCTAAAGAAATTCCAGGAAAAAATGACAGCTAAAGAACTGCTCAAAACAGATATAAGCAACATGACTGAACAAAAATTTAGAACAATAATCATAAAATTAATCACTGGGCTTGAAAAAGGCATGGAAGACATCAGAGAACTATTGCTACAAAGACTGTGGAGCTTAAAAGTAGTTCTGATGAACTAAAAAAATGCTATAAATGAGATGAATAATAAAATGGAGGCATTAAATGCACGGATTGAAGAGGAAGGAAGGAGAATAAGAGATTTACAAGACGCAATTATAGAAAAAGAGGGAGTTGAGAAAAAGAGATAAACTGAGCCAGGAACACGAAAGGAGAATTCAAGAGCTCAGCGATACAATCAAATGGAACAATATCCATATCATAGAAATTCGAGAAGAGGAAGCAAGAGGGAAAGGTGCTGAAGGAGTCCTTGAACAAACTATAGCAGAGAACTTCCCCAATCTGGGGAAGGAAATAGATATTGAAATCCAACAGGCAGAGAGAACTCCCCTCAATGTAACTTGAATTGCTCTTCTGCACAACATATCATAGTGAAACTGGCAAAATATAAGGACAAAAAGAGCATTTTGAAAGCAGCTAGGGAGAAAAGGGCCTTAACAGAGAAAGGGAGACTTGTCAGAGTGGTGACAGACCTATCTACTGAAACTTGGCAGGCCAGAAAGGAATGGCAGGAAATCTTTAATATGATGAATAGAAAAAATATGCAGCTAAGAATCCTCTATACAGCAAGGATAGGAGAGATAAAAATCTTTCCAAATAAATAAAAACTGAAAGAATGCATCACCTCTAAGCCAGCCCTACCCCAGAAATCCTGAGGAGAACACTATGAGGAAAATGTTGCAAGGAAAGCAAGATACCAGAGACACCACCACAAGCATGAATCCCATAAAGGACACGATGACTCTAAACCCATATTTTTCAATATTAACAATGAATGTAAATGGGCTAAATGACCCCAATCAAAAGACATAGGGTAGCAGAATGGATTAAAAACCAAAATCCATCTATTTGCTGTCTATAAGAGACTCATTTTAGACCTGAGGACACCTTCAGATTGAAAGTAAGGGGATAGGGAAATATCTGTCATGCTACTGGAAGTCAAAAGGAAGCTGGAGTAGCTATACTTATATCAGACAAACTGGACTTTAAAGTAAAGACAGTAACAAGGGATGAAGAAGGGCATTAAACAATAATTAAAGGGTCTATTAATCAGGAAGCGTTAACAATTATAAATGTCTACACACTGAATATGGAAGCACCTAAATAAATAAAACAATCACAAAAAGAAACAATCTTAGGGATGAGAATGTGTTAATAGCAGGGGACTTTAATACTCCACTTACAGCAATGAATAGATCAACTAGACAGAAAATCACTAAAGAAACAAGGGACGTGAATGACACATTGGACCAGATGGATTTGACAGATATATTTAGAACTCTACATCCTGAGGCCATGAAATTCACTTTCTTCTCAAGTGTGCATGGCATATTCTCCAATATAGATCACATACTGGGACATAAAGCAGCCTTCAATAAATAGAAAAGAAATGAGACCATACAATGCACACATTCAGATCACAATGTTATGAAACTTAAAATCACCATAGGAAAAAGTCCGGAAAACCTCGAAAACCATGGAGATTAAAGAACACCCTTCTAAAGAATGATTGAACCAATCAGGCAATTAGAGAAGAAATTAAAAAATATATGGAAACAAATGAAAATGAAAATATAACTATCCAAACTCTATGGGATGTAGCAAAGGCAGTCCTAAAAGGAAAGTACATTGCACTCCAGGCCTACTTCAAGCAATTAGAAAAAGTTCAAGTACAAAATCTAACAGTTCACCTAAAGGAACTAGAGAGAGAACAACAAGAGAACCCCAAACCCAGTAGGAGAAGGGAAATAATAGAAATCAGGGCAGAAATAAACAACGTAGAAAGCATCAGAACAGTTGAACAGATCAACGAAACAAAGCGTTGGGTTTTTTGAAAAAATAAACAAAATTGACAAACCTCTAGCCAGGCTTCTCAAAAAGAAAAGAGAGAGCACTCAAATAGACAAAACCATGAATGAAAATGGACTGATTACAACTAACCCCTCAAAAATACAAGCAATTATCAGGGAATACTATGAAAAATTATGTGCTCAGAGAGGGCAAGATGGCGGGGAAGTAAGGAGCTCCGTACATCTCACTTGCCCCCATATCTCACATGGAGAAGGCCTGAAGCCATAGGAACCCTTAGAGAATCCAGGAGTATGGGAGGAAAAGGAGACAGAGTCTGCTGTAAAAACCCTATAGTGGCTACCTCAAGAAACAAGCCAAAGTACACATGGTAGAGAGTCCCAAATACCACTACGAGAGGGAAAATAAAATAACCAAGGTCCCAACAAGAGAGACCAAGAGATACCATTCAAAAAACACTTTCTGAATCGACAGGCCCTGGACAGTGAAAGAGCCTTCTTTGGTACAGCAGCTCTCACTAGTGCAGAGAGCATAACAAGATTTTAAAACTAACAAGAGATAGAAAGCTAACCAAAATGACTAAACAAAAGAGCTCTCCTCCAAAGAAATTCCAGGAAGAATTGACAGCTAAAGAACTGCTCAAAACAGATAAAAGCAAAATAATTGAGCAAGAATTTAGAACAAAATCATGAAATTAATCGCTGGGCTTGAAAAAAGCATGGAGGACATCAGAAAAACAATGGCTACAAATAATATGGAGCTTAAAAATAGTTATGATGAACTTAAAAATGTGCTAAATGAGATACATAATAAAATGGAGGCATCCAAGGCACGGATTGAAGAGGCAGAAAGGAGAATAAGTGATTTAGAAGACACAATTATAGAAAAAGAAGAAACTGAGAAAAGAGAGAGAAACTGATCCAAGAACATGAAAGAAGAGTTCAAAAGCTCAGTGATACAGTCAAACGGAACAATATCCGTATCATAGGAATCCCAAAAGAGGAAGAGAGAGGGAAAGATGATGAAGGAGTCCTGGGACAAATTATAGCAGAGAACTTCCCCAATCTGGGGAAGGAAATGGACATTGAAATCCAACAGGCACAGAGAATTCCCACCAGATGTAACTTGAATTGATCTTCTGCACAACATATCATAGTGAAACTGGCAAAATATAAGGACAAAGAGAAATTTTTGAAAGCAGCTAGGGAGAAAAAGGCCCTAACATACAAAGGGAAACCTATCGGAGTGGTGACAGACGTATCTACTGAAACTTGGCAGGCCAGAAAGGAATGGCAGGAGATCTTCAATGTGATGAACAGAAAATATATGCAGCCAAGAATCCTCTATCCAGCAAGCCTGTCATTCAAAATAGAAGGAGAGATAAAAGTCTTTCCAAATAAACAAAAAGTGAAAGAATCTGTCACCACTAAACCAGCCCTACAAGAAATCCTGAGGAGCATCTCTCTGAGGGAAATGTTGCAAAGGAACACAAGATACTAGAGACACCACGACAAGCATCAATCCCAAAAACGACAGAATGACTCTAAACCCATATTTTTCAATAATGACACAGAATGTAAATGGGCTAAATGCCCCAATCAAAACACATAGGGTGGTAGAATGGATAAAAAAACAAAACCCATCTATTTGCTGTCTACAAGAAACAAATTTTAGACTGGAGGACACCTTCAGATTGAAAGTAAGGGGATCGAGAAATATCTATCATGCTACTGGAAGTCAAAAGAAAGATGGTATAGCTATACTTATATCAGACAAACTGGACTTTAAAGCAACGGCAGTTAAAGGGGATGAGGAAGGGCATTATATAATAATTAAAAGGTCTATTAATCAGGAAGAGCTAACAATTATAAATGTCTACACACCAAATGAGGGAGCACCTAAATACATAAAACAATCACAAACAGAAACATTCTTATCGATAAGAACATGCTAATAGCAGGGTCTTTAATACTCCACTTACAGCAATGGACAGATCAACTAGACAGAAAATCAATAAAGACACAAGGGACATGAATGACACATTGGACCAGATGGATTTGACAGATATATTTAGAACTCTACATCCTGAGGCTATGGGATTCACTTTTTCTCAGGTGCGCATGGCACATTCTCCATGAAAGATCACATACTGGGACATAAAGCAGCCCTCTATAAATATAGAAGAATTGAGTTCATACCATGCACACTTTCAGATCACAATGCTATGAAACTCGAAATCAATCACAGGAAGAAGTCTGGAAAACCTCCAAACTCATGGAGGTTAAAGGATACCCTACTAAAGAACGAATGGACCAATCAGGCAATTAAAGAAGAAAGTTAAAAATATATGGAAACAAATGAAAATGAAACTAGAACAATCCAAATTCTATGGGATATGGCAAAATCAGTCCTAAGAGGAAAGTATATAGCACTCCAGGCCTAATTCAAGAAATTTAGAAAAAGCACAAGTGCAAAATCTAACAGCACACCTAAAGCAGCTAGAGGCAGAACAACAAGAGCACCCCAAACCCAGGAGAATAGAAATAATAAAACTCAGGGAAGAAATAAACAATATAGAAACCAAAGAAACAGTTGAAAAGATCAATGAAACCAAGAGTAGGTTATTTGAAAAAATAAACAAAATTGACAAGCCTCTAGCCAGGCTTCTCAAAAAGAAGAGAGAGCACCCAAATAGACAAAACCATGAATGAAAATGGACTTATTACAACCAACCCCTCAGAAATACAAGCAATTATCAGGGAATACTATGAAAAATTGTATGCCAACAAATAGGACAACTTAGAAGAAATGGACAAATTCCTAAACACACACTCACTACCAAAATTCACACAGGAAGATATAGAAAACCTGAACAGACCATAACAAGTGAGGAAATCAAATCAGTTATCAAAAATCTCCCAACAAATAAGAACCCTGGGGAATTCTGGGCCAGATATCTTCCCTGGGGAATTCTACCAGACATTTAAAACAGAGTTAATACCCATTATCCTCAAACTATTCCAAAAAATAGAAATCAATGGAAAACTTTAGGATTCAATTTATGAAACCAGCATCACTTTTATTCCCAAGCCAGAGAGAGAACTAGCAAAAAAGGAGAACTACAGACCAGTATCCTTGATGAATATAGATGCAAAAATCCTCAACAAGATACATGCAAATCGAATTCAACAGCACATAAAAAGAATTATCCACCAAGATCAAGAGGGATTCATTCCTAGGTTACAAGTATGGTTCAATATTCGCAAATCAATCAATGTGATATATCACATCAACAAAAGAAAGGATAAAAATCATATGACCCTGTCAATAGAAGCAGAAAAAGAATTTGACAAAATACAACATCCATTCTTAATAAAGACCCTCGAGAAAGTTGGGATAGAAGGTACTTATTTAAACATCATAAAAGCCATCTATGAGAAGCCCTCAGCTAATGTCATCCTCAATGGGGAAAAACTGAGAGCTATCCCCCGGAGATCAGGAACATGACAGGGATGTCCACTCTCACCACTGTTGTTTAACATAGTGCTGGAAGTCCTAGCATCAGCCATCAGACAACAAAAGGAAGTAAAAGGCATCAGAATTGCAAGGAAAAAGTCAAACCTTCACTTTTTGAAGTGTAGTTTCATGTAGACGACATGATACTCTACATAGAAAACCCAACAGACTCCACCAGAAGCCTACTAGAACTGACCCAAGAATTCAGCCAAGTTGCAGGGTACAAAATCAACTTACAGAAATCGGTTGCATTTTTATATACCAACAATGAAGCAACAGAAAGAGAAATCAAAAAAACTAATCCCATTCACAATTGCACAAAAAAACATAAAATACCTAGAAATTAACCTAACCAAGGATATAGGAGATCTCTATGATGAAAACTATAGAAAAGTTATAAAGGCAATTGATGAAGGCACAAAGAAATGGAAAAACATTCCATGCTCATGGGCTGGAAGAATAAACATAGTTAGAATGACATTACTACTCAAAGCAATCTACACATTCAACTCAATCCCCATCAAAATTGCACCAGCATACTTCTCAAAACTAGAACAAACTATCCTAAAATTTGTATGGAACCACAAAAGACCCCCAAATAGCCTAAGTAATATTGAAGAAGAAAACCAAAACCGGAGGCATCAGCATCCCAGACTTTAGCCTCTACTACAAAGCTGTCATCATCAAGACAGTATGGTATTGGCACAAAAACAGACACATAGACCAATGGAATAGAATTGAGAACTCAGAATTGGACCCAGAAGTGTACAGCCAACTAATCTTTGACAGTGCTGGAAAGAGTGTCCAATGGAAAAAAGACAGACTCTTTAACAGATGGTGCTGGGAGAATTGGACAGCAACACGCACAAGAATGAAACTAGATCATTTTCTCACACCATACACAAAAATAAACTCAAAATGGATAAAGGACCTGAACGTGAGACAGGAAGCCATCAACACCCTAGAGGAGAAAGCAGGAAACAACCTCCTTAACCTCAACCGCACCAATTTCTTACTTTACACATCACGAAAGGCAAGGGAATCATGAGCAAAAATTAACTATTGGGACCTCATCAAGATTAAAAGCTTCTGCACGGCAAAGAAAACAAGCAATAAAGCTAATAGGCAACTGATGGAATGGGAAAAGGTATTTGTAAATGATATATCAGATAAAGGGCTAGTACCCAAAATCTATAAGGAACTCACCAAACTCCACACCCAAAAAACAAACAATCCAGTGAAGAAATGGGCAGAAGACATGAACAGACACTTCTCCAAACAGGACATCCAGATGGCCAACAGACATATGAAACGATGATCAGAGTCCCTCCTCATCAAGGAAATACAAATCCAAACCACACTGAGATACCACCTCATGCTGGTCAGAGTGGTTAAAATGTACAAATCAGGAAGCTCTAGGTGCTGGTGAAGATGTGGAGAAATGGGCACCCTCCTACACTGTTGTTTCGAATGTAAGCTGGTGCAACCCCTCTGGAAAACAGTGTCGAGGTGCCTCAAAAAATTAACAATAGAACTCCCCTATGACCCAGTAGTTGCCCTGCTAGGAATTTACCCAAGGAATAAAAAGTGCTGATGCATAGGGGCACATGTACCCCAAAATTCATAGCAGCACTTCCAACAATAGCCAAATCATGGAAACAGCCTAAATGTCCATCAACTGATAAATGGATCAAGAAGATGTCGTTTAAAAAAAATCTTTTTAAATAAAAAAAAAAGAAAAAAAAAGAAGATGTCATTTATGTATACAATGGAATACTACATGGCAATGATAAAGAATGAAATCTGGCCATGTGTAGCAACATGGATGGATCTTGAGGGTGTTGTGCTGTGTGAAATAAGTCAGGCAGAGAAGGACAGCTACCATATGTTTGCATGTATAGGTGGATTAGGAGGAACTTAACGGAGGACCATGGGGGAAAAGAAGGGGAAAAATAGTTGGGAAGAGGAAGGGAGGCAAGCCATGAGAGACTCTTGAATACTGAGAACAAACTGAGGGCTGATGGGTGTGGAGGAGGAAAAGGGGGGTATTGGGCATGGAGAAGGGCACTTGTTGGGATGAGCACTGGGTGTTTTATGGAAACTAACTTGACAATAAACTATATATTTAATAAAATATTTTAATTTCCAGCCTTCAAGAAGTCGTTTGTTTCACAAAGTGATGTGAAACAAAAATTGGACTTTAGAATAGTTTTTGAGCTTGGAAGGCAGGATTTCTGGGTTCTGGAAGATGTGAATGTCTTTATTATACTTTACATAAGAAACAAATAAAATAGTTGATCAACTAGCTAAAAGCTATTATATTGGAAGAAATTATAAACCATTTGGAACTTTATCCAAATACACTTCAATGTTAGGTTCAAAATGTTAATAATTTTAGTTGATTTTCATCCATGGTGCTTAAACAATGTTCATGCCAGTTCCATTCATCTTTCTTAATTGTATAGGAAAAATGAATAGGAATTAATGATTCTTAAAAAAGTATTGTGTGTATTTTACAAAGGTGTACAGTGCCTATACTTTCTTAGTTGTTAATTATTAGCCAAATTTTTTCACTCATATTTATTTTACCTCATATTGTTTGTTGCCACTAGATGGAATTGCAAATTGTTTGGCACATTAAGAAGCATTTTTAAAGACACAGACCTATTTTTACTGCACCAACTCCTCTTCCTTAGTTCACACCTATGACTTCATGTTGGAAGTGAGCTTTCATAAATAAACTGACAAAGAAGGAAAGGAACCACTGGATTCATTAAAAAATAGGTCATCTGATTATGTACTACTGTAAGAAAAAAAATGTGCTACTGCTTCACAATAGCCCCTCCACAGGTAGCAATAGAATATAGTGTAAAGGAAATTCTCACAAAGTAAAATGCTCAGAGAAATACACTTAGTTGTCTCCTTTATATGGTAGGAGAAATGATCTGTTACTCGAGAAAAATATATACAAGATTAATGACAGACGCAAAAAGTTTCATTGCTTGGTCGGGGACCTAGAAGGACCAGATAGAAAAACCAGAGTCAAAGAAGCTTGAAGAGGCAACAAATGGATAGACCTATAAGAGTAGTCACAAAGTATGCAAATCTTTGTGTCTCAAATTGATGCCCATCATAGAGGATCCTTCACAGTGGAGGCATTACTGTATACTCTCTATACAGCCTCGGTGAGAGACCAATGCTAAACCATCAATAAGGCACCATCTGTGGGGTGCCAGGGTAGCTCAATCAGTTAAGCATCTAACTTAGGCTCAGGTCATGATCTTGTGGTCCATAAGCTCGAGCCCCACGTTGGGCTCTGTGCTGACAGCTCAGAGCCTGGAGCCTGCTTCAGATTCTATGCTTCTCTCTCTCTCTCTCTCTCTCTCTCTCTCTCTGCACCTCTCCTGCTCACACTCTGTCTCTCTCTTCCTCTTTAAAATAAACACTGAAATTTTTTTTTAAAAATAAGGCACCATCCTTTAAGAAAACTAACCAGCAACAAGTAACAAATTGCTTACATTAAAATTCCTTTCATATTTGTCCTTTCTGTGATTGATTTCTTTTTTCCTGGATGTGGATTGAATTTCTTTTCCTAAAGAGCCTCTGCCTGCACCACCATACTTATGCTTAGAAAATAAGTGATTTGCTAATATGGGATCGCTGCATGACATTACCACCCTGTGAAGTGAAACAACAGGCACATGATTACAAGATTCACTGGCCCTACCATATACTGCATCATGTGGAAGCAGTATGCTTGATAGAATATAGGAATGCAATACCAAAGGATAAACACGGTTTCTCAACCTAAGCATTATTGACATTATGGGCTAGAGAATTCTTGCTTGTTGGGGAGCTGTCCTTTGTAAGACAGAATATTAAGCAGCGTCCCTGACCTCCACCCACTGTCCACCTGCTGGTATGACAGGTGTGACAACCAACAGTGTCTTCAGACAGCATCAAATATCCCCTGGTAGGTGGGGGTAGCTGCCTCCATTTGAGGACCACTAGGGTAAATGAAGATATCATTTTGGGCCTACACTGCAAGTTGGGGACTCTGTCCTCCAGAAACTGTTACACATATTTAATCAATGGCCAATAAAAGGGGCTTCACCCTCAACAGCTAAAATTTCAACAGTCTGAGAACAAAAAAGTGCAAGACTGACTCCCTATAATTTCCAGTGATTTGCTTGCAGAATTTGCTCTAGCTGTGTCTACAAATTTAAATTCGGCCAAATAAATCACGGTCACCAGGATGGGAGGAGAAGCTTCTATGAGGGGACTAAGAAAGAATTCTATTAAACCTGAAGCTATGACTGCTTCTCTTTGGAACTCTTTTATTGGTGATATATTCCAAGTGTCTGGTAAGCACTCGATAAATATTTGTCAAATAAGCCCACTCCAGTTTTAGCACTAATGGATATGACAGAATTGTGACTGAAATGTCTCTAAAACACAAATCTGAGAACTAATACTGATAAGGGAAGAATTTTCTTTCTTCAAAACAGAAACAGGGAATTCAAAGGTGCATCTTCATATAATAGCTATTACAGCAAGCTCTGTTACAGTTTAATTATTCCCCAGGAACATTTTACAATGCCTGTTTAGAAAAAGCATAAGAGAAGGTAAGAGCCTAGTTCTGCAATGCCCCAATCCTCAGGGAATAGTAAGGCCTGGGATTTCACTGGAAATAAATAAAATTCTAAACAAGCTCATCTACTGAATAAATACTTTAAAAATATCATGGGAGAGAGTCCCAAATCTCTAGCTTTGGGAAAAGACTATGACGCAAAGAAATAAATATAGACAGTACCTTCACCTGGGCTTTATCTTAATCACAAACATGAGTTTTGCAGCTAGGGAGAAAAAATCTTTTAAAATTTACTTTTTGCAATTCATGGCAGGTTATAAACATGATTCTCCAATTCTTCTGAAGTTCCCCCTGTGCTTTTCACTCTGTGGTAATATTTTATTCCTTCTCTCTCACCTTTCTTTCTTCTTGGAACATATCCAAGGAGTGAGTTAAAATCTGTATGCCCTATTACAAATGCTGAGTTTTCTGCAGAAATGAACTTACTGATAATTGCTTGCTTCTTGCTCTGAGAATACAGGTATTTTATTAGAATAAAATTCAGATGAAAAAGTTTGAAAATATTAATTTTTCCTTGATTCATCCAGTCTAGAAATACATTTATCTAGCTTCATTATCCCTTTAAAATATAAATAAGTATTGTTTACAAAGAAAGGCCTGGGATTTTGTGTGAAAATGTTTAATAAATTATTAGAGGTGGATAAATGATGAATTCTGTTGCCTGTCCAACAGAGTAAATACAACAAATCTATGATACCACTGATATAATATCTAAGTCATATATTGCTGTCAGTTTTATTAATTTTATGTGAGATAATTTCTTTTAATGACAAAACCATTCACATCTGTGTGCTGTTTCTTGCATTTATAGGTTCTTCTTTGGATTTTGACTTTATACAGTTAGGATTCCCAAGAAATACAGTAACAGGAGACATAAATAGGGTGAGTATTGATACTGATTTGATATATCACTGTTAGTGTCCCACTGTTAATGAAAATCTTAATTAAAATAGCTTAGAGTAGATTACCAATGTATTAGGACACAGGCCAGAGTAAAAATGACATAAGTAAATGAGTTTCAAACATTCAGTTGAATGAGTTATACAGATAACCACCAAGACCAGATGGGCATATTAGAAAGCCTTTTCATCAAAGGAATGCAGCAGGATAATTTGTGGGCGTCCCATAGGTAAGAAAATTTTTGTAACTTAAAAATATCAATTTCCTGTAACATTAATAATAATATTATGCTTTCTCTCTTTGCTTCTGTATATTCTGTCTTCACTATACATACTTATGTACAATTTAAATGTAGTTAAGTTAAAGGCACTCTATTTTTCATTTTTGGATTCACTAGTTTCATACCTTGCGGTCCATATAAAAGATAACACGAAAGATCCTATACAACAAACTCAGTGAGAAAATCTTACAATTCTTCAGGATAAAAATCCTAAATAATCTTTTAAAAATAAATCTTACCACATAATCACAACATATCAAGGGAGATACTTTGTCTTCCAGGAAGGGGGGGGGGGGACTCTCTCTTTCTCTCTCTCTCTCTCTCTCTCACTCTCACTCTTCTAATTGGAGAAATTCTGGAACCTGCCCTAAAATGCCATCTGATATGATATGATTGCTATGGGAAATAGAGTGAACCACCAGCTTGCATTCAGAATTGACACAGTCTACACAGCCCCATGGGCAAAACAATAGTCCCTCCACCTTAGATTTTAATGTGAAAACCAAGAATAGATTTCTAAGGACATAACACATGTACAAGTTAAGCTGTAATTCAATAAGAATTAACTGGGAGGAATTTTAGGTGCCAAAGAGCAAGGAAGGCTCTTCTCCATGTTATAAAGCTCCATACAAAAGTCTGGATAGAGAGAAAGCAATTTTTATGTATCAAACATGTCTAGTCATGTAATGAACCATCTATGATGGAACCAGAGAGCCACATAGTCATCACTTAACCACAGCATAAACAAGATAAAAAAGAGTAACTCATTCCCTGTGCCCTTTCACTGTATCTCAGTGAGAAAGAACTTTTTGAAATGTCTTAATATAAATAGGACTTCATTTGCTATTCTTATCAATATTACTAATTATAATAAATTAATTTTACATTATACCTTAAAAGAAATGTCAATTTCGTACTCTTAATATGTAATCCAGTCTCCTGACCTAGTTTAATGATAGACCCACAGCATGTTTTTATTTATAGGATTACTTACGTCTTATCAAAATGAAATCATGCTTATCAAAATGAAAACAGGTTGTGAGCATCACTACTTTGCTGCTTTAATAGAAACCTCATGGTTTATTACATCATTAAAAAAATGGCCAAGAATTTGGTGTTTTCAGGGAGAACCAGCATACCCCAGTGAGAGTGCAATAACCAAGTCATCTATCTCCATGTCTTCCAGGCCAATGAATGTGTCCAGCACAGAAGCCACCAGCTCCGTTAGCCACTTTATCCTCATGGGCTTTCCCTCAAGCCCACAAATGCAGCTCCTCTACTTCGGGCTCTTCTCAGTAGTCTACACCCTGACCCTCATGGGGAACGCAGCCATCGTCTGTGCAGTGAGGTGGGACCGGCGTCTTCACACTCCCATGTACATCTTCTTGGGGAATTTCTCTCTCCTGGAAATATGCTATATCACCACGACCGTCCCTAATATGTTGGCCAATCTCCTGTCCACAAGCAAGTCCATTTCCTTTGTGAACTGTTTTGCACAGTTCTACTTCTTCTTCTCTTTCGGGTGTGATGAGGGCTTCTTCCTTTGCATCATGGCCTTTGACAGGTATCTTGCCATCTGTCGTCCTCTGCATTACCCACGCATCATGACAAAACAGGTGTACACTGGCCTGGCCATCTTTGGCTGGTCATGTGGGTTCATCCTCTTCCTAACCCCAGTTGTTCTCATTTCACACTTACCCTACTGTGGCTCAAATACCATTAACCATTTCATGTGTGATCCTGTCCCACTGATGATGCTGTCCTGTTCTGAAGATACCACCACACAGTTCATTTATTCTATCTTCAATGCTGTTTTCATGATTGGAACCTTTCTCTTTGTTCTTTGTTCCTATGCTCTGGTGATTGTGGCTGTGCTAAGGATGCCCTCAGCAGCAGGCAAACACAAAGCTTTCTCCACTTGTGCTTCTCATCTAGCAGTGGTGATCCTGTTTTTTGGCTCTGTTATGGTGATGTATGTTAGTCCTGGATCAGGACACCCAGTGCAAGTGCAAAAAATTGTGACCTTGTTTTATTCTGTGATAACACCCCTCTGTAATCCTCTAATTTATAGCCTCAGGAACAAGGAGATGAAGACTGCCCTAAGGAAAGTCTTTGGGACTGAAATATGTGCTCATAAAATATAAATCAGAAGTCATGGTGAACTATGTCCCACTGCAACCTATCTTATTAAGATATGAGCAAGTTTACTTTCTAGAGAATTCAATAATTTTGGTTAGGAAATTGTTACAACAAAGCCCATCATGATCTTTTTTTAACATTTTTTAAAAAATTTTATTATTTATTTTGAGAGAGTCACTGACAGTGGGGGAGGAGCAGAGAGAGAAGTGAGAAAGAATCCCAAGCAGATTCTACACTGAGCACAGAGCCTGAATGGGGCTTGAACTCATGAAGCTGTGAGATCATGACCTGAGCCAAAAACAAGAGTCAGATGCTTAGCCAACTGAGCCACCCAGGTACCCCAAACCCACCATTATCATAAATAATCCTCTCTACATGATGGGATAGTTTTATTTAAGAAATGAAATTGTCTTAGGAAAAACTGAACTCTTCTTATATAACTGAATTTCTTAGGAAGTATAAATCTACTTTGTACTTCAGCATTGGAGCATTGTATAATGGTGTTAACATAGGTCATAAATGGCTTTGGGGATTGACACTATAAACAAATTCTCCACTGGTAGTTACTGACTAAAAGGAAGGATTTCTGTATGAGAAAGTTCAACCTTGCAGGTGTGATCTTATCACTACCTCCAAAGAAAAATGCCTGCTTTTACTTAACCTTTTTTTTCTTTCCAAGTTTGATTTAAATTCAAGTTAGTTAACATATAGTGTAGTACTGGTTTCAGGAGTAAACCCCAGTGATTCATCACTTACGTATAATACCAGGGCTTATCCCAACACATGCCCTCCTTAATGCCCATCACTCATTTAGCCCATCTCCCCACCTATCTCCCTCGAAGCTCCCCTTTGTTTATTCTCTATCAAGATTCTTATGGCTTGCCTCCCTCTCTGTATCTTACTTTCCTTCCCTTCCCCTATGTTCATCTGTTTTATTTCTTAAATTTCACATATGAGTGAAATCATATAATAATTGTCTTTCTGACTTATTTTGCACAACATAATACACTCTAGCTTCATCCATGTAATTTCAAATAGC
This sequence comes from Hyaena hyaena, assembly GCF_003009895.1. Lineage (NCBI taxonomy): Eukaryota > Metazoa > Chordata > Mammalia > Carnivora > Hyaenidae > Hyaena > Hyaena hyaena. The sequence continues at coordinate 491,330 of NW_024081668.1, forward strand.
AAGATTTTATTCTCTTTTGATGGCTGAATAATATTCCCTTCCACACACATTACAATAACACACACACATATATACCACTCTTCTTTATATATTCATCAGTCAATGGAAATTTGGTTTGTTTCCATAATTTGGCTACTGTTGATAGTGCTGCTAAAAACATTGGGGCGCATATGCCCCTTTGAATCAGTATTTTTGTATCCTTGGGACAATACCTAGTAGTGCAATTGCTGGGTTGTTGGGGGTAGTTCCATCTTTAACTTTTGGAGGCATCTCCATACTGTTTTCCAGAGTGGCTGCATCAGTTTGCCTTCCCACCAACAGTGTAGGCGGGTTCCCCTTTCTCCACATCCTCCCCACATCTTTAGTTTCCTGAGTCGTTCATTTTATCCATTCTGACAGGTGTCAGGTCATATCTCCCTGTGGTTTTGATTTGTATTTTCTGAGGATGAGTGACGTTGAGTCTCTTTTCATGTGTCTGTTAGCCATTTGTATGTCTTCTTTGGAGAAGTGTCTATTCATGTCTTCTGCCTGTTTCTTCAGTGGATTATTTATTTTTTGCATGTTGAATTTGATAAGTTCTTCACAGTTTTTCTATACTAGCCCTTTATCCAATATATCATTTGCAAATATCTTCATCCATCCCATAGGCTGCCTTTCGGTGTTGTTGATTGTTTCCTTCACTATGCAGAAGATTTTTATCTTGATGAAGTCCCAATAGTTCCTATTTGCTTTTATTTCCCTTGCCTCTGGAGATATGTCTAATAAGAAGTTGCTACAGCCAAGGTCAGAAGGTTGCTGCCTGTGTTCTCCTCTAGGATTTTGATGGTGTCCTGCCTCATATTTAGGTCTCTCACTAATTTTGAATTTGTTTTTGTGAATGGTGTAAGAAAGTGATCTGGTTTCATTCTTCTGCATGTTGCTTTCCACTTTTCCCAACACCATTTGTTGAAGAGACTGTCTTTTCCCATTGGATATGCTTCCCTGCTTTGTCAAAGATGAGCTGGCTAGATAGTTGTGGGCCCAATTCTAGGTTCTCTGTTCTATTCCATTGATGTATGTGTCTACTTTGTGCCAGTACCATACTGACTATTGTTTATCTCTAATATGATTAAGATAGATGCTAAATGCAAAGGACTAGGCATTAGTCAGGATTTAATTCCCTTTCCTGCAAATCTAGTGTGAATTGACTGTTTTTAGAACCACATTTTATTTCACTATCTTTGCTGCATGGCATATTTAAGTATTACCCAAAATACCTCTAAAGATTATCTTGTCTTTAAAATACATAATCACAATTATTGGTTTTTACATACATTTTATTTTAACCATTAGCTATCTACTTTTTTCAAGTGTAACTTTCTAAAATGTAATTAAAGGCAATAGGAAAACAAGATGCAATTTACAGAGCCACATTTACAGCCTTCCAAAAGAGATCCCTTCCACAAAGTGAAATATAACTGTAACTGGATGTACTTTAGGAAAGAACTGAGGATTTGAGGTTGTCTGAAACTAAAAGGGCAGGATTTCTGAGAGTTTCATTTCAAAAGAGAGGTGTTCTTTGTTCTTTTTCACAGAAGCAAAGTGAATTAAATGGCTGACAGTTGCCTGAACAAATTACTAATATAAGCAGTAAACCTTAATTAAGAACTTATTCTAAAACATCTTTAATAGAATTGTATGATGGTGATACTTTATGATTATTTTAATTATAATTCCTCTCTGGGTGCTTATGGTTTATTCACTCTATAGTCATCGATATTTCTCAGTAGATTGAAAAGGAGATAAAACAGTGTGGTAATTAATAAAATGTGCTGTTGGTTCTTTCTAAAGGTGTGTGGTTTCTGCACTTGTAAACAACTTTGAGGTAATAATTAAGTAAGCTCTTTACATGTCAGACTTCCCACATCCCAAGAACACTTTCACCTAATATTTCATGTTGCTGCAACTTATGGAGTGAAATCCAATTTATTTAGTAACTTTTGCTGAATTTAGGATTTTATAAATGAAGAATACAAGATTAAAAATTTGAAATTTTTGTCTAATTTGTCTAATTTAGTTTAAGAGATAAAATATTTATAAGGAGACAAACAAAAGTCTATCCTACTCAATATAAGATTTCATTTCCCTTACCACCCCTCAATCACTACCAAAAGGTTACATTCTTTTCAAACCATATCAAATACAGAGGACACAAAACCTCCTCAAATACAGAGGATAACCTTGCAGCCTCCTTCATTTATTTCAATAATATGTACTACTATTTGAGCATTTAGCAGCTCCTAGTCACAGAGATAAATCGCATATATACTATCTTTAAATTTTCCAAAAAGTTTTCAAGGAATAATCCATGTGAAATTAATAAAAAAGAATGGGGAGGAGTCTGTTCAATTAAAAGAAAGTATGATATTGAAATAAAGCAAGTAATGACTTACACCAAATTAAGCCAATTCATGAAGTCTTCAAGAACATCATAAGCATTATGAATCTCCAAAATTAAATATTTTAGGATGGAGCTATATCCACTTTTGAGAAGATAACTTTCTTTCTTCCCAAATCACCTCATTAGACTATTCCACTAAATTTATTTTGAAAACAGTCACTTTTTCTATTATATATAACAACCATCTAGAGCAGGGTATTATCCACGCCATTTTTAAAAATGTGGAAAACTGCAAATGTAAAATGTCTATACTATCCAAAGCAATCTAAAACTTCAGTGCAAATTCTATCAAAATCACAACAGCATAACTAGACAAGATAATCCTAAAATTTGTATGGAATCATAAAAGACTTTGAATAACCAAAGCAATCTTGAAAAATAATAAAATTGGTGGTACCTCAATCCCAAATTTCAAAATATACCACAAAACTATAGTAATCAAAACAGTATGGTACTGGCACAAAAATAGACACCAAGATCAATGGAATAGAATGAAGAGACCAGAAATAAGCTCACACTCTTGGGGTCAATTAATCTATAACAAAGGAGGCATGAATATAATGAGAAAAACAGTTTTTTCGATAAATGGCGTTGGCAAAACTGGACAGCTATATCGAAAAGAATGAAACTGAACCACTTTCTTACACCATACACAAATAAACTCAAAATATATTAAAGGCCTAAATGCGAGACCTAAAACCACAAAATTCCTAACAGAAAACATAGGCAGTAATTTCTTTGACATCAGCCTTAGCAACATTTTTCTAGATAGGTCTCCACAAGCAAGGGATATAAAAAATAAAAATAAACTTCTGGGCCTATACCAAAATAAAAAAACTTATGCACAGTACCAGAAACCATCAGCAAAGCAAAAAGGCAACCTAGTCAACTGAAGAGGATATTTAGAAATGATACATCCAATACAGAGTTAATATCCAAAATAAAGAACTCATACAATTCATACCAAAAAAAAATCTAACTTAAAAATGGACATAAGACCTAAGTAGACATTTTTCCAAAGAAGACATTCAAATGACCTGCAGAAACATGAAAACATGCTCAACATCACTATCAGGGAAATGAAAATCAAAATCACAGTTAGATTTCACCTTCCACCTGTCAGAATGGCTAAAATCAAAAAGTGTTGGTGAGGGAGGGGGCAAGATGGCGGAGAAGTAAGGAGCTCCGTACTTGCACTCACGCCCATACATCACACAGAAAAGATCTGAAGCCATTGGAAACCTTACAAAACCTGAGAGATTGGGAGAAAAAGGACGCAGAATCCACTGAGAAAGCCTTCTAACGTGAGTGCGAACAGGGGAAGATAAAATCGGGCCGGGATCAGAGACTCCAGGGTCGGAGGTGATCCCTCTCTACCCTCTACGGGGAGAGAGAGGGTAAAAAGAGAGAGTCTGAAAAAGAAAAACCTCCGCTGGGGGCGGGGGGGGGGGAACCTCCGCTCGGGGTATAGAAATACCTGATGCCAGGTCCCCTCGTGCCAGCTGGTCCCAGGGGTGGCTGAGCGCACAGACTGCTGCTTTGTGCTGCCTCCTGGAGGCTGGACTTCAGAGTAGCGGCACGCCTGCCACCAGTGTCCTCCCGGGCTGCTTGGGCCCCAGAAAGAGCCGCGCGGGCACCAGGCGTCCGCGCTCCTGGCTGGCAGGGGCTCTGGAGGGAAGGCAAAGAGCTAAAAACTGGGAAATTAGACTGTGAGTTCGTGTTTCGGGTGACGAGCCATAGAGGGACCCAGTTTTCCTCACTCCAGCGGGCTCGGGCTCAGAGCACCCGGCAGGCAAGCCCTCGGGCATGCGCACCAGCCTGACCCAGAGAAGGAAGCAGCGATTCTGACTACACCCCCAGAGCTTGGCAGGGGGCCTGGAATTGCCCGAGGGGGTTGCCTGGGAAGCTGTGTCTAAGGAAACTTCAGCGGGGCGTGCGGACTGGGATTTGGAGATTGGGACTGGCCGGAGTTGAAGAGTGCAACCAACTTTGCCTGCGCCCCCGGTACAAGAAGTTCAAACGCCCAAAAAAGTGAGGTGCAGCGCTTGGTTCAAGAAGGGACTGGAGCACCTGGAGCACCATCACTCTCCTCCCCACAACCGCCAAGGCAGAACTCCCACCTGAGGCATTGGATCACGCCACGCCCATCCCTGCTTGAGAGCTGTCCTCCTCCCTTTTTTTTTCTTTTTCTTTTTTTTCTTTTTTTCTCCTTCTTTCTCTTTTCTCTCTCTTTGCCCCAGAACACTGACCCGATTAACTCTGGTCGCCGGCTTGCTTAAACAATCACAACGAGTCCATTCTGTAGATGTAAATTCTACACCTACCGACATATTCATCTCTTTCTCTCAGGAGTAATTAGACTATACAGTCTCTCTGGATAATACCAGCACCCTTCTCTCACCTATCCAACCATATTCTACCCTTTATTTCTTTGAAAAAAGCTTCCTATCCCTTCTGCCTGTTCATTCTATATCCAATTTTGCCTCATCCCTGCCCTGTCTTCTCTCTCTTTCTCTATGCTCTTCAACCAGCACTGCATACACAGGGCTATTTAACTGTACCTGGGAAATCCGGTTATATGCTTTAAACCATTCTTTGTCCATCGATTTTCTTCTTTTTTCCTTTTCTTTTCCCCTTTCTGACCCTTTTATGTATTTTATACTCCCTATTATTCGCCCTCCCTCCTCCATCTTTTCTCTTAACTTTTTTGTTTTCCCACTTGCTTTGCAAGTTAGTTGAATTAGACTGCGCGTTTGTGTGCTCCTGCTCCCTGTGTATTTGTCTGTTTTCTTTTCCAGGGCTACCTCAAGAAACAAGCCAGAGTACACAAGGTGGAGAGTCCCAAATTACACTACGAGTAGGAAAATAAAATAACCAAGGTCCCAACAAGAGAGACCAAGAGAGACCATTCAAAAACACTCTCTGAAAGGATAGGCCCTGGACAGCCAAAGAGTCTTCTTGAATATAGCAGTGCTCATAGATACAGAGAGCATTAACAGGTCTTTAAAACAAACAAGAGCCAGAAAGATAACTAAAATGATGAAACGAAAGAGCTCTCCTCCAAAGAAACTCCAAGAAGAAATGACAGCTAATGAACTGCTCAAAACAGACATCAGCAGCATCACTGAACAAGATTTTAGAATAAAAATGGTAAAATTAATAGCTGGGCTTGAAAAAAACATACGGGACATCAAAGAAACTATGGCTACAGACAGAATGGAAAATAAAAATAGGCATGAAGAATTAAAAAATGCGATAAATGAGATCCATAATAAATTAGAGGCCTCCAATGCACGGATTGAAGAGGCAGAAAGGAGAATAAGTGATTTAGAAGACACCATTATAGAAAAACAAGAAGCTGACAAAAAAAGAGACAAACTGATCCAGGAACAGGAAAGAAGAATTCGAGAGCTCAGCGATACGGTCAAACGCAACAATATCCGTATCATAGGAATCCCAGAAGAGGAAGAGAGAGGGAAAGGTGCTGAAGGAGTCCTGGAACAAATTATAGCAGAGAACTTCCCCGACCTGGGGAAGGAAGTAAATGTGGAAGTACAAGAGGCTCAGAGGACTCCCCTCAGACGTAACCTGAATCGATCTTCTGCACGACATATCATAGTGAAAATGGCCAAATACAAGGACAAAGAGAGAATTTTGAAAGCAGCTAGGGAGAAAAGGGCCCTAACATACAAAGGGAAACCTATCAGAGTGGTGACAGACCTATCTACTGAAACTTGGCAGGCTAGAAAGGAATGGCAGGAAATCTTCAATGTGATGAACAGTAAAAATATGCAGCCAAGAATCCTCTATCCAGCAAGCCTGTCATTCAAAATAGAAGGAGAGATAAAAACCTTTCCAAATAAACAGAAATTGAAAGAATTTGTCACCACGAAGCCAGCCCTACAAGAAATCCTGAGGGGGATGCTCTAAAGGAAAGGTTGCAAGGAAAAAAGATACCAGAGACACCACCACAAACATGAACCCTACAATAGATACAAAGACTCTAAACCCACATATTTCAATAATAACACTGAATGTAAATGGGCTGAATGCTCCAATCAAAAGACATAGGATAGCAGAATGGAAAAAAAACAAAATCCACCTATATGCTGTCTACAAGAAACTCATTTTAGACTGGAAGTTACCTTCAGATTAAAAGTAAGGGGATGGAGAAATATATATCATGCTACAGGAAATCAAAAGAAAGCCGGAGTAGCCATACTTATATCAAACAAACTGGACTTTAAGTAAAGACAATAGCAAAAGATGAAGAAGGGCACTACATAATAATTACAGGGTCCATCCATCAGGAAGAACTAACAAACATAAATGTCTACGCATCGAATATGGGAGCACCTAATATCTAAAACAATTAATCACAAACAGAAACAAGCTTATAGATAAGAATGTGCTAATAGCAGGGGACTTTAATACTCCGCTTACAACAATGGATAGGTCACCCAGACAGAAAATCACTAAAGAAATAATGAAAGACATATTGGACCAGATGAATCTGATGGATATATTTAGAACTTTACATCCTGAGGCCAGGGAATTTACTTTCTTCTCAAGTACGCATGGCACATTCTCCAAGATAGATCACATACTGGGACATAAAGCAGCCCTCAATAAATATAAAAGAATTGAGATCAAAGCATGCACACTTTCAGATCATAATGCTTTGAAACTTGAAATCAATTACAGGAAGAAGTCTGGAAAACCTCCAAAAACATGGAGGTTAAAAAACACCCTTCTAAAGAATGAATGGGCCAATCAGGCAATTAGAGATGAAATTAAAAAATATAAGGAAACAATTGAAAATGAAAAGACAACAATCCAAAATCTATGGGATGAGGCAAAGGCAGTGCTAAGAGGAAAGTACATTGCTCTCCAGGCCTATTTCAAAAGATTAGAAAAAGCGCAAGTCCAAAATCTAACAGCTCACCTAAAGGAACTAGAGGCAGAACAACAAGAACACCCTAAACCCAGTAGAAGAAGAGAAAAAGTAAAAATTAGAGCAGAAATAAACAACATAGAGACCAAAGAAACAATTGAACAGATCAATGAAACCAAGAGTTGGTTTTTTGAAAAGTAAACAAAATTGACAAACCTCTAGCCAGACTTATCAAGAAGAAAAGAGAGAGCACCCAGATAGACAAAATTACGAATGAAAATGGACTTATTACAACCAACCCCTCAGAATTACAAGCAATTATCAGGGAATACTATGAAAAATTATATGCCAACAAATTAGACAACTTAGAAGAAGTGGACATATTCCTAAACACACACT
>NW_024081668.1:500578-524215 GCF_003009895.1 Hyaena hyaena
CTGAACGTGAGACAGGAAACTATCAACACCCTAGAGGAGAAAGCAGGAAACAACCTCTTTGACCTCCACCGCAGCAACTTCTTACTTGACACATCCCCAAAAGCAAGGGAATCGAGAGCAAAAATAAATGATTGGGACCTCATCAAGAACAAAAGCTTCTGCACAGCAAAGTAAACAACCCACAAAATAATAGGCAACCAACGGAATGGGAAAAGATAGTTGCAAATGACATATCAGATAAAGGGTTAATATCCAGAATCTATAAGGAACTCACCAAACTACACGCCCGAAAAACAAACAGTGCAGTGAAGAAATGGGCAGAAGATATGAACAGACACTTCTCCAAAGAGGACATCCAGATGGCCAACAGACCCATGAAACGATGCTCAGCATCCCTCCTCATCAGGGAAATATAAATCAAAACCACACTGAGATATCACCTCACGCCAGCAAGAGTGGCTAAAATGAGCAAATCAGAGAACTCTAGATGCTGGCGAGGATGTGGAGAAACAGGCACCCTCCTACACTGTTGGTGGGAATGTAAACTGGTGCTGCCCCTCTGGAAAACAGTGTGGAGTTTCCTCAGGAAACTAACAATAGAACTCCCCTAGGACCCAGCAATAGCACTGCTAGGAATTTACCCAAGGGATACAGAAATGCTGAGGCATAGGAGCACATGGACCCCAATGTTCATAGCAGCACTCTCCACAATAGCTAAAACATGGAAAGAGCCTAATTGTCCATCAACAGACAAATGGATCAAGAAGATGTGGTTTATCTATACAATGGAATACTACATGGCAATGAGAAAACATGAAATCTGGCCATGTGTAGCAACATGGATGGACCTTGAGGGTGTTATGCTGAGCGAAATAAGTCAGGCAGAGAAGAACAAATATCACATGTTTGCACATATAGGAGGATTAGGAGGATCTAAACTGAGGAACAAGGGGGAATAGAAGGGAGGAAATGGTGGGGGAAAGGGAGAGAGGCAAACCATGAGAGACTCTTGAATGCTGACAAAAACTGAGGACTGATGGATTTGGGGGGAATGGGCATGGAGGAGGGCACTTGTGGGGATGAGCACTCGGTGTTATGTGGAAACTAATTTGACAATAAACTATTTGTAAAAAAAAAAAAAAAAAGTAAGTAGACCAAAAAAAAGCGTTGGTGAGAATGTAGAAAAAAGAAACACTCGTACAATGTTAGTACAGCCACTGTGAAAAATAAAATGTAGTTTCCTCAGAAAAATAATAATAGGAATCCCATATGATTCAGTAATTCCACTACTGGGTATTTATCTAAAGAAAGTGAAAACACTAATTCAGAATGGTAGATGCACCCCTATGTTTACTGTAACATTATTTACAATAACCAAGATATAGAAGCAACTTAAGTGTCCAATGATAGACAAATGGGAAAGGAAGATGTGGTATAGATAAACAATGGAGTATTATGCAGCCATAATACAAAAGAATGAGATCATGCCATTTTTTTTTTTAATATATTTTTATTTCTAGGGGAAAGAGAGAGAGATAGCGTGAGCGGGGGAGGGTCAGAGACAGAGGGAGATACAGACTCTGAAATAGGCTCCAGGCTCTGAGCTGGCAGTCAGCAAAGAGCCCAACATGGGGCTCGAACCCACGAACCATGACCTAAGCGAAAGTCGGACGCTTAACCGACTAAGCCACCCAGGTGCCCCGAGATCATGCCATTTTTGACAACATGGATGGACCTAGAGGGTATTATGCTAGCTAAAATAAGTCAGAATGGAAAAGACAAGTGCCATATGATTTCATTTATATGTGGAATCTAAAATAAAAAAAAAACTAAAACAAAAACCCAAATCAGACCCAATACAGCAAACAAGCTAATGGTTGCCAGAGTGGGCTTGGGAGATGAGCAAAATTGGTGAAGGAGAGTGGGAGATACAGGCTTCCAGTTATGGAATGAAAAAGTCATAAGAATAAAAGGCACAGCATAAGAAATATAGTTAACAGTATTGTAATAGTGTTGTATGGTGATCGATGTTAGCTACATTTCTGATGAGCACAGCATCACATATAAATCTGTCAAATTACTATGCTGTATATCCAAAATTAATGTAATAATGTCTGTCAACTATACTCAAAAAGAAAAAAACTAATTCAATTATGAAATGATCAAGTGTGTATATTTGGCCACTTCTCTCTCTTTCACAAATTTCACAGGGAACATAGCAACCTTCAGAGTCTTTACATATGGCCTCTGGAAGACTATACAAAGATAAGAACTTAAATATCCTGAGCCAAACTGCCTAAAGTAGAGCCTGTCCAACAGCCCTTGGGGTTTAGCTGCCATACCTTCGACAACATCTCGCCCAACAAAAAGAGGGCCTGAGAAGATCACACTTACCCCAGGTGCACCACTTCCTGACAAATGCCTTTCAGGTCTAGAGCTAATTTCTTTCAAGAGTTCGAATCCAAACACCTAATCAGGACCTGGTGTCCCTTGGATACTCTTAACTGAAGCAATGACTTCCAAGCTCAAAGGATATTGTCTCTTCAGCAGCAAAATGTCCTGTTTGGCTTGTTTAGCTTTATCCTGGGATATCCAAACCCAGAGCTTTACTGTATGAGCTCAGCTACATACTGATATGTTAAATAAGACTAGTGAGGCAATGGAGCTCACTGGCAATATCACAGAACCTCAGTTGCCATGGCACCAATTCTAGGAGGAAAACACAAAGAAAGGAAAATGGAAAAAGGGGCACCTGGGTGGGTCAGTCAGTTAAGCATCTGGCTTTGGTTCAAGTCATGATCTCACAGTTCATGAATTTGAACCTCACATCAAGTTCTATGCTGACAGCTCAGAACCTGGAGCCTGCTTCAGATTCTGTCTCCCTCTCTCTGCACCCCTCTGCTCATGCTCTGTCTCTCAAAAATGAATAAACATTAAAAAAATGGAAAGAGTGAAAAGCATAATAATAATAATAATAATAATAATAGAAGAGTGATAGAAACACATAAAGGTTCAAGTTTACATTTGAAGAATGTATCTAAAATTGAAACATCTAGAAAATTTCAATTTTTTTCGGAATGGCAGTCTCTTTTGGGGGAAGAGACATATCAGGGAAGATTGGTTTCTGAAGTACTTCTGAAATTAAAAAGGGAAAGATCTGATTTGGAAGGTTACACATTAATGAGATACAACACAAATATTGCTAATCACAAAATATTTTTAAACGATTGTACCTAAAATTGCATATTGTATTATTCCATTTATATAATATTCTTGAAATGACAAAATTCTAGAAATGGAGAACAGCTTAGTGGTTGCCCACGGGTTAAGGAGGAGATGGAGCCAAAGGGAAGTGAGTGTGGGCATACAAGGAAAACACCAGGGATTCTTATAGTGATAGAAATCTTTTTATCTTTCCTCTTGTTAATGTCAATATCTTGTCTATGATATAGTACTATAATTTTGCAAGATGTTGCTATTGGTGAAAACTGGGTGAAGAGTACATGGATCTCTCTGTGTTATTTCTTACAGCTCTATGTGAGTCTACAATTATCTCCAGATAAAAAGTTCAATTAAAAAAATAAAACAGATGAACATGGGGGGGGGAAGAGAGATAAACTAGAAAACAGGCTCTTAACTATGAAGAACAAACTGAGGCCTGCTGGATGGGAGGTCAGTGGGTATCAAGGAGCGCATTTGTCATGATGAGCACTAGAAGTTGTATGTAAGTAATGAATCACTAAAGTCTACACCTGAAACTAATTACACTATATGTTAATCAACTGGAATTTAAATAGAAACTTAAGAAAAAAAAAAGGGACGAGAGAGAAGAGTTAAAATGGTGGAGTAGTAGGGGGACCCTAGGCTAGTCTCACTCCTTGAACACAGCTAGATCAACATCAAATCATTTTGAACACCTGGGAAACTGATCTGATGATTAAGAGAACAATTTGCATAATTTGAGGACGAGAAAGTGGCAGGTTCTGGTGCAGAGAGGGAGACTGGGGGAGAGAAAGGGCACAGTGCTAAATACAGAGGGGTGGGAGCACACTTCATGGAAAGAGAGAGGGGGAGAGAGGGCACTGCTTTGGGTTCGCAAGAAAAACACTCCTCCAAAACCACTGACAAGGAACAGACTATCGCAAAATTTTGCAAACAGTTGAGCTGACATTCTGAGTTTTGGGAAGTAGGGCCAGCAGCAGTGCACCTGGGGGGAAGGAGGGGATGCCCTGAACAGACAGCCAACAGTGTGGTGCAGGGGACCCCCTGGGCCACACTGGTAGAGAATGTTCTTCTCCCTGGAAAGCATTTGGAGGAGTATATTGTCTCTCCAAGGACAAAAGCACCCAGCTGGTGCCTTTAAGCAGCCAATTAACAGCAGAGGACAGAAGCACATGTAGGGGGCAAGTATAGTGGTCACAGCTTTTCACTGTGCATCACCCCAAGCTCTAGGCACCCGCACTGCTCTGAGACTACTTTTCTGGGACAGAACAGTGCCAGGCATAACACTCCAGGGCTCTCTTCTGGAGGAGGGAAGCAGGTCTGCACGTTGCCCAGTCCTTTAAGATTTGCAGTTTTGAATACCAGTCACGCACCAGAGATAAAACACAGGAGACCTGTGGCACAGAAAGGTTGAGGGGAGGGATCTCACAGAAACCAGGGACAGAGGAGGGAAAAGTGTGTGCCTGTCTGTGAGGGCTACCCGAACAGCAGTAGGTGCCAGCTCCCTTACCTGGGACCAGAGTGCGGGAGCCATCTTGTCCTGCCCACGAGCTTACTCAGGCTTCAGTGAGCAACACAGCACCCCCAGTGGAGGGGGAACTGCTTACACCAATCTCCACTCCCCTGCATCCTAAAGAGGCAGATACACAAAGACAGTTCTGGTTGTGAGCCAACACAGCAGGCCTTTCCCTCAGAGGAGGAGCATAGACTCCCTATCCCCGACCCCCACATGCACCAAGTCAACTGATCATAGAGTGCTCCAAAGCATCAGCTTCAGTTCTTCAGTTCTGATGGAAATAGGAGCAGGCTTTTTTTTTTTTAATCAAGCTGATAGCTTTTGTTTATTTGCTTTTTTATTTCCTTTACCCGCTTTTGGGGTCAGGCTTCTTTTTCTTTGGTTCTTCTTCTTCTTCTCTGGGGATAAGAGCAGCCAAATCACAACAGCAGAGTGCACACAGCATATACCAGAAACACTACCTGAAGCACCAGGCTCTGAACAGTGTATAACCCCTTCTTCATAGCATTACTCTCAGTAACAGGAAACAGAACAAGCTTTCATAACACACAAAAGACAAATACCTAGACAAAACGACAAGATTGAGGAATTCTCCCCAAAGAAAGATCACAAAGAAACCACAGCCAGGGATTTGCTCTTAACAGATGTAACTAATGTATCTTAACAAGAATTGAGAACAACAGTCATAAGAATACTAGCTGGGCTTGAAAAAAGCATAGAAGACACCAGAGAAATCCTTGCTGCAGAGATAAAAGACTTAAAAACTAATCAGACTGAAATTAAAAATACTATAATGGAGATGCAAAACCAACTGGATATAATCAGAATAGGATGGGGGCACCTGGGTGGCTCAGTCAGTAAAGTGTCTGACTTCGGCTTAGGTCATGTTCTAACAGTCCATGGGTTCAAGCCCCGCATTGGGCTCTGTGCTGACAGCTCAGAGCCTGAAGCCTGCTTCAGATTCTGTGTCTCCCTCTCTCTCTGCCCCTCCCCCGCTTGCTCTCTATCTCTGTCTCTCAAAATAAAATAAAGACATAAAAAAATTATTTAAAAAAAGAATAGGATGGAAAAAAGCAGAGGATTGAATAAGTGATATAGAAGATAAAATTATGGAAAATAATGAAGCTAAAAAGGAAAGGGAAAGAACACTATTAGATCATGAATATAGACTTAGGGAAATCCACAATTTCAAAAAGAACGATAACATCCATATCATCAGAGTCCCAGGAGAAGAGCAGGAATAAGGAACAGAAGGTTTATTTGGACAAATTATAGCTGAGAGCTTCACAAATCTGGGGAAGGAAACAGGCATCCAAGTCCATGAGGCACAGAGACCTCCCCTAAAAATCAACAAAAACAGGTCAATACCAAGACATACCATAGTGAAACTTGCAAAATACAAAGATAAAGAGAATTCTGAAAGCAGCTAGGGACAAAGTGGCCTTAACCTACAAGAGTAGACACACAAGGTTAGCAGCCAACAGTTAGCAGGCCAGAAGGCAGTGGCATGATATATCCAATGTGCTAAACAGGAAAAATATGCAACCAAAAATATTTTATCCAGCAAGAGTGTCATTCAGAACAGGAGAGATAAAGAGTTTCCAAGACAGGCAAAAACTAAAATAGTTTGTGAACACTAAACCAGCTCTGCAAGAATTATTAAAGGGTACACCTTGAGGGGCACCTGGGTGGTTCAGTCGGTTAAGCGTCCGACTTCATCTCAGGTCATGATCTCACCGTTTGTGGGTTCGACCCCCGCGTCGGGCTCTGTGCTGACAGCTAGCTCAGAGTCTGGAGCCTGCTTCCGATTCTGTGTCTCCCTCTCTCTCTGACCCTCCCCTGCTCACTCTGTCTCTGTCTCTCAGAAGTAAATAAAACGTTAAAAAAAATTTTTTTAAAAAGGGTACACCTTGAGTGGGAAAGAGAAACCAAAAGCAACAAAGACTGGAAAGGAGCAGAGACAATCTACAAGAATAGTGATTTTACAGGCAATACAATGGCATTAAATCCATATTGATCAATAATTACTCTTAATGTAAAAGGACTAATCTTTTGGACCAACCAAAAGATATAGGGTATTAAAAAAAAAAATAAAAGACCCATCAATATGTTGCTCACAAAAGACTTATTTTAGACCTAAAGACACTTCCAGATAGAAACTGAGGGGGCAGAGACCCATCATGCTAATGGACATCAAAAGAAAGCTGGAGTTGCCATATATATATCAGATTAACTGGACTCTAAAACAAAGACTTTCATAAGAGATGAAGAAGACCAGTATATCATAATAAAGGGGCCTATCCAACAAGAAGACCTGACAATTGTAAATATTTATGTCCCGAGTTTGGGACACTCAAATATATAAATCAATTAATAACAAATTTAAATGCAAAAGTGCCTTGATAATAATACACTAATAATAGGGGACTTTAACACCCCACGTACAGCAATGGACAGATCATGTAAACAGAAGATCAACAAGGAAACAATGGCTTTGAATGACACATTGGACCAGATATATTCAGAGCATTTCACCCTAAAGCAACAGAATAAACATTCTTTTCGAGTGCACATGGGACATTCTCCAGAATAGATGACGTACAGGGTCACAAATCAGGTCTCAACCAGTACAAAAAGATTGAGATAATGCTATGCATATTTTCGGACCACAACAGTATGACACTTAAAGCCAACCACAAGAAGAAAGACCACAATTAATGGAAGTTAAAGAACATCCTATTATAGTCCAAAACTTTTGGCATGCAGCAAAGGCAGTCATAAGAGGGAAGTATATGACAATCTGGGTCTTCCTCAAGAAGTAAGAAAATTCTAAAATACACAACCTAACCTTAAACCTAAAAGATCTGGGGGAAAAAAACAGCGACTAAAGCCTAAAGCCAGTAGATGAAGAGAAGTAATAAAGATTAGACCAAGAATAAATGATATAGAAATTTAAAAAACAGTAGAACAGATCAACAAAACTAAGAGCTGGTTCTTGGAAAGATGAACAAAACTGATAAACTCCTAGCCAGACTTATCATAAAGAGAAATGACCCAAATAAATAAAATCACAAACAAAAGAGAAGAGATCACTATCAACACTACAGAAACACAAAAAAATTATAAGAGAATATTAGAACCAAGTATATGCCAACAAGTTGGGCAATCTACGAGAAATGGATAAGTTCCTAGAAACATAAACTACCAGAACTGAGACAGAAAGAAATAGAAAATTGGAACAGACCCATAACCAGTAAAGAAATAGAATCAGTAGTCAGAAATCTCCCAACAGTAAGAGTCCAGGGCCAGATGGTGTCCTAGGGGAATTCTACCAAACATTTAAAGAAAAATTAATACCTATTCTTCTCAAACCATTTCAAAAAATAGAAATGCAAGGAAAACTTTCAAACTCATTCTATGAGGATAGCATTACCTTGATTCCAAAAACAAAGAAGCCACTAAAAAGGAGAATTACACATTAACTGTCAGAGTGGTTCAATATTCACAAAACAATGTGATACACCACATTAATAACAGAAAGGATAAGAAGCATACCATCCTCTCAATAGATGCAAAAAGAAAACATTTAACAAAATACAGCATCCTTTCTTGATAAAATTCCTCAAGAAAATGGGAATAGATGGAATCTACCTCAACATCATAAAGTCAATATATGAAAGACCCACAGCTAATACCATCCTCAATGGGGAAAATTTGAGAGCATATCACCTAAGGTCAGGAACATGACAGGGATGTCCACTCTTGCCACCGTTGTTCAACACAGTACTGAGGAAGTCCTAGCCTCGCAATAACACAACAAAAAGAAATAAAATACATACAGATTGGCAACGAAGAAGTCAAACTTTCACTCTTCTCAGATGGCATGATACTCTGCATAGAAAACCTGAGAGACTCCACCAATATATTGCTGGAACATATACATGAATTGAGCAAAGTCACAGGATACAAAAGCAACATAGAGAAATCTCTTGCATCTACACACCAATAATGAAGCAGTAGAAAAGCAACTAAAAAATTGATCCTATTTACAATTGCACAAAATCCATAAGATACCTAGGAATAAACCTAACAAAAGAAGTAAAAACTCTGTACTCCATAAACTCTAGAACAATTATGAAAGAAATTGAAAAACACACAAAGAAATGGAAAAACATTCCATGCTCCTGGACTGAAAGAATATTGTTGAAATGTCTATACTACCCAAAACAATCTACATATTCAATGTAATCCCTATCAAAATATTAGCAGTATTTTTCACACAGCTAGAACAATTCTAAAATTTGTATAGAACCAGAAAAGACCCCAAAAGACCAAAGTAATGTTGAAAAACAAAAGGAAAGATGAAGGCGTCACAAATCTGGATTTCAAGTTGTATTACAAAGCTGTAATCATCAAGATAGTATGGTATTGGCACAAAAACAGACACATACATCAATGGAATAACAAAGAGAACACAGAAATGAACTCATAACTATATGATCAACTCATCTTTGACAAAGCAGGAAAGCATATCCAATGGGAAAAGACAGTCTCTTCAACAAATGGTGTTGGGAAAAGTGGAAAGCAACATGCAGAAGAATGAAACCAGATCACTTTCTTACACCATTCACAAAAACAAATTCAAAATTAGTGAGAGACCTAAATATGAGGCAGGACACCATCAAAATCCTAGAGGAGAACACAGGCAGCAACCTTCTGACCTTGGCTGTAGCAACTTCTTATTAGACATATCTCCAGAGGCAAGGGAAATAAAAGCAAATAGGAACTATTGGGACTTCATCAAGATAAAAATCTTCTGCACAGTGAAGGAAACAATCAACAACACCGAAAGGCAGCCTATGGGATGGATGAAAATATTTGCAAATGATATATTGGATAAAGGGCTAGTATAGAAAAACTGTGAAGAACTTATCAAATTCAACATGCAAAAAATAAATAATCCACTGAAGAAACAGGCAGAAGACATGAATAGACACTTCTCCAAAGAAGACATACAAATGGCTAACAGACACATGAAAAGAGACTCAACGAACATTCAACAACCCATAAAAGTATAGGAGATAGAAATTTGATTTTCACTCATCCTCAGAAAATACAAATCAAAACCACAGGGAGATATGACCTGACACCTGTCAGAATGGATAAAATGAACAACTCAGGAAACTAAAGATGTGGGGAGGATGTGGAGAAAGGGGAACCCGCCTACACTGTTGGTGGGAAGGCAAACTGATGCAGCCACTCTGGAAAACAGTGTGGAGATGCCTCCAAAAGTTAAAGATGGAACTACCCCCAACAACCCAGCAATTGCACTACTAGGTATTGTCCCAAGGATACAAAAATACTGATTCAAAGGGGCATATGCGCCCCAATGTTTTTAGCAGCACTATCAACAGTAGCCAAATTATGGAAAGAGAACAAATGTCCATCAACTGAGGAATGAATAAAGAAGTGAAATGTGTATACAATGGAATATTACTCAGCCACCAAAACAATGAAACTTTGCCATTTGTAATGATGTGGATAGAACTAGAGTATATTATGCTAAGCAAAATAAGTCAGAGAAAGACAAATACCATATGATTTCACTCACATGTGGAATTTAAGAAACAAAACAAATGAACACAGGGGAAGGGAAGGAAAAATAAAATAAGATATAAACAGAGAGGGAGGCAAACCATAAGAGATTCTTAAAGAACAAACTGAGGGTTGCTGGAGGGGAGGGGAGTGAGGAGATGGGCTAAATGGGTGATGGACATTAAGGAGAACAGTTATTGTGATGAGCACTGGGTGTTGTATACAAGGGATGAATCACTAAATTCTACTCCTGAAACTAATACTACACTATATGTTAAACTAGGTTTTAAATAAAATCTTAGAGGAAAAGAAAAGAAAAAAATTCTCAGCTCAATATACTGGTGTAATGAACTGATTGTGGTTCAGGCTGGCCTCTTGTGTCAATAAAACATTTTCCTCTTCTCTTTTTTCCTTTATCTCATTAGTTCTTTTAAAAATACCTATTGCATATACACCAAGAGAAATAATAAATTAAAAATAAAGATTGTACCAAAGAATTTAGACATCCATCATCAAAGTGACAAAGACTCGATATATTTTCAAAAGCAAGTCATTTAGGGTAGATGTTAAAAAGGAGTCTCCAAGTACACTGTGAAAGCAACAGTGGGTTGAAAACTTTCAGATATATCGTGGTACTTCCAAAATGGAAAAATTTGAATATCCTTAATTAGCACCAGGAGGAGAAAAAGGAAGTAGGGCCACTAGTTAATGCTACTCAGAAATATTTGTCCCAAGTTACTTTCTGCAGGAACTGTTGGACACTGAACAGAGTGAGTAGGCTGTCTCCACTCTTGCTTCCTCAGCTTGGATTAGAGACATTCTGGCTGGTTCCTGCCACTTCATACCTGTGCTAAAATTACTAAAGCTTGAAGAAGAGAGAAGGAGTCTAACATAAATTACCAAGTGTCTAATAGAAGAAGGTGACATCTGAAACTGTCTAACTCCCACCTTCCTATGAACCATGCCAAAGAAGTCAAATGTACCCCACTGTCAGTGTAAGACTATGATTCTGTTCAAGCAGCCAAGAATGAAAAGGATATAAAGTTTTCCCATTGTACAGAGTTCCTTGCTGAAACTTTTGCCAAAGAACCTCATTACCCTAAAAGCTCTCTGTGGAAAATGACTGTTTTGAATAAATCTTTGTTCACAATTGGCACTCATTTTTCAATGAATTTTTCTGTACCAAGATAAGCAGCAAGTAAAACCTTAGACAGCAGCTTCTGGACAACCGGACCCAGTTAGTATTGAAGTAAAAATATTTTAAAAAGAAAAGAATGGGGTGCCTGGGTGGCTCAGTAGGTTATGCGGCCGACTTCGGCTCAGGTCATGATCTCACAGTCCATGGGTTCAAGTGCTGCATCAGGCTCTGTGCTGACAGCTCAGAGCCTGGAGCCTGCTTCAGATTCTGTGTCTCCCTCTCTCTCTGCCCCTCCCTTGCTCACTCTCTGTCTCTGTCTCTCAAAATAAAATAAAGACATAAAAATAAATAAATAAAAAGAAAAGAAACAGAAAATAATAATAAAAATAATGTTAATAGAAGTTTCCTAGAGTGGCTAAAAGCATAACAATGCCCAAAAAAGAATAGACAGTTTGAAGCTATAGGCAGATTAAATATAATTTTTCACTACAAGCATCCTATTTGTGGAAAGGAAATAAACCGAGTTGAATTACAGTCAAATATAAACTCTTACTCTCTATAGGCTTCTATTTAATCATTTTAACTGATAAGACTATCTTCATTTTTTATTTTTTATTTTTTTATTTATTTCTAGGAGAGAGAGAGAGACAGCGTGAGCAGGGGAGGGTCAGAGAGAGAGGGAGTCACAGACTGAAACAGGCTCCAGGCTCTGAGCTGGCAGTCAGCACAGAGCCCGACGCGGGGCTCGAACCCACGAACCGCGAGATCATGACCTAAGCGAAAGTCGGACGCTTAACCGACTAAGCCACCCAGGCGCCCCTGATAAGACTATCTTCAAAAGAGTTTATGAGTATTATATATTGGATAAGGTGTGTGAAATCTGTTGACATAGTAATCAGCACATATCAGGTACTAAAAGATGTCATCCAAGCATGATATAAAGCTAAAAAGAGTATTTATATCCATTGGGACAGGAAGAAAATTATTTTAAAATATTAAGAAACAGAATCCTTGGAGTTGAAGCAGGCTGTGAGAGAGGCTCTAAATGTTAAATGAAACTCCAGGTTTTCCTACCCTCAAAGCCTGAAGACCACTGAATGGTTCCAACAGGTGTTAGTTCCAACTGCCAGGAGGCCGCAGGAGGAGTAGAAGCCAATTCAAACAGTGCTACACTGAGTGATGAAGATGGGCAGGGAGGTTTCTCCTAGCGTATGGTTGGGGAGATACTCAGGATTTGGAGATTTGTTAAAGTGAACTTAATGTCATTTGAAAAAGTACAATTAGGGAAAGGGAACTCTAGGAGTTTTGAAGCAAGTGATGACATCCATTATGAGGCTGGTTTTTAAAATCCAGAACCAGTCTGGAGGTGTCAGGTGTGAGCAACAGAGCAGAGGGGCCAATATTAGGTGACAGTCTCACCAATGGATTCAGAGAGGCCCTTTAGCCTTTGAGCTCATCACTGGAAGTAAAACACACTTGGGGGTTGGTTGATGCACTGTGATTGTCCCTGCTGCTCCTGAGGGATGGCCTCCAGGGACAATATGTGGCCAGAAAGGGATGCATAATAAAACAAATGGAGAGTTTCCTGACACTGTGTTTCTTTTTGTGTAACAGTCAAAGAGAATCCTTTGTGAGGCTCAAATTGTGAGAGAAAGCCACCAGGAAACAAAAATCCTGCACACCTAGGCCCTCAAAGAAGGCACAAGTAGGAGCCCCTCGACGGCTACTAAAAATATTGGTACAGAAAAAACCTGTAATATTGCTACAGAAAAAAAGGGCTGTGAGTTTTCTTTTGTACTTTTAATCTATAAAATACTATATCTTACAGAAAGTATATTCAAAAATATATAATTTTTTAACAAAACCTTTATTCTTCCTTGCTGGGAACCTCAAATGTCTATCCAGAATGTATTTATTTAAAAATCTCAAACAGGAAAACCTGAGCTGACACTTCTGCTTCACATTATCTTCCAGATAAAAGATGACGGAAGGCAGTGGGCCTCAAATCACTTCAGAGGAGATAAAATATTTGTAAGTAGTGGGTATTGATTTTCATTAAATATTATTAAGCTTTAAGAACTCCTTGGGGCCCTGGGTAGCTCAGTGGGTTAATCATCCAATTTCAGCTCAGGTCGTAATCTCACAATTCATGAGTTCAAGCCCCAAATTGGTCTCTGTTCTGATAGCTCAGAGCCTGGAGCCTGCTTCAGATTCTGTGTTTCCCTCTCTCTCTGTGCCTCCCCACTCTCACTCCCTCAATCTCAAAAATAAACATCTTTTAAAAAGATTTAAGAACTCCTCAATTTGCAGTGAAAGGAAAAATCAACATGTAGTCCCTGGTAGAACCCACAATGACCCACGGCAGGGAGAGAAGGATTTAGAACAGTGAGGCAGGAACAGAAGGATTCTCAAAGACCAAGAAGTCAGCTCCTGAATTGAGAAAGGAAGGAAGAGCACTCACAACCCTTCCAAGTTTTATTACATATAAGAATTTGAAAGAAAAACTGCCTCTTCTTTGTCTGGACATTTTCTTTTCCTCTTCCCTCAAACTTTAAAAACCATTCATTTAAGAGCCACCCTCAAAACATTGAAGGCTTCTTCTCAAGGGCTCCTTATCCTTTCCTTGATTTTGAGGTGAGTTTTTACTGATTTTAACCAAGAGTAAAAGGAGTATTTCTCATTCAAATAAAACCACTCAAAACACACCTTCCTTAACATGCTTCTTTGCACTATTCACATGTCTTACCCACCATTGTCAGTTCCACTGTATAACTATGGCAACAGTAAAGAGAGTGTGGGCACTATATACTTTAGTTAAATTATAGAAAATTTAGATTGTCTAGTTCTGGGCTAAAGCATCATTTCATTCCTTACAGTCAGGGTAAGCCCACAGCCTCCTTCAACGAGCCCACAATCTTGGATTTATGGCTTATAATTTTCCCAATTTCAGCTCACCAGTCTGTTTGTATCCCTTGTTTGCTCTCTGAAGGAACACAATAATCTCCTCATATTTGGTCTCCCTTTGGTATTTAATGGAAAATGCTCTCCTGGAAGATACCTGCCTCATTATCTTAGCTGACATACCTCATGTAAACTATATAGAAAGACTATGAGAAATATATACATAATTTTTTCCTATGGTATATGACATCAGTTCCTAACACAGCTTTCCTTGGCTAAATCTTTCATATTCACAAGTGCAAATTTGACATAACCAAGTTGCACGTGAACAAATTGAATCAAAAACAATATGGAAACACAGCTATTATATACACAGCTGACAGCCATGTAGAAAAAATAGTTTGGGTTTTAGAATCAACATACTCAGAGGGAAATAAAATTTAATGCTACCTTTAGAAATGTGGAAGTGCTTGTCTGTTTGTTTGTTTTAAGATTCTAGAATTAGAGATTTTTGAAAGAGGAGAATTTAATGAGATAATGAACATGAAGTGACTGCCACAATAAATATTTAACACATGACAGTGGTTGTCATTATACATACTATTTGAGAAGTCAAACGTGTTTTAAAGAAAGTATCCAAAAGTGTGTTCATGTTATAAAAGGTTCGAAGAATTAGAACACAGGGCAGGTGAAAGAGGAATGAAGGATATAAGATAGTGGTTTCCAGCTTTGGTTAACAGCCTTATTAAAGTCCTTCTTTATTATAAATAGGAACCTGGTTCAAAGGAGGGAAAGCTATAATACATGCACAATATATTTTTACAGCCATCTGAGAAAAATAGGGTCTATGATAACAAGGTTTATGGGAATAGGGAATGTCCCTTTGTGGGACATTTATGGGAAACTGAATGTTCAAACACTTAAGTTTTAGACCTGTTTCACCCACCAAAAATGAACATGACCTTGGATTAGTCTAGCCTTTCTGGTTTCAGTTTGTGTGATATGAAGAACTGAGCTTGATAATCTCTGAGGTCCCTTCTGCCACTAACAGTCTACACTGGTATATTTCTATCACAGTTTTAGAGTTAAATGTATCCTTTTGTTTCTTTTTTATTGTCTTTTATATAGGACAATTCATCACCATGGAGCAAAAAGATGATGAATCATCTGAGCTAGGAGACAGGTGTTCCTCCATCTGCCTCTGGCTATTTTCCTATTTGAGAACCAGAATCTGCTAATAAAGGAGTAAAGACAACTAGGGTCCTTTTGGTATGAAATTAGCTGTTGCTCAGCAAGTAGAAGTAAAATATAGGTATAAGAAGCTAATAGGTATGTTAACTAACTGGGATTTAAATAAGAACTTTTTTTAAAAAAGCAAGTTAACAGATGCTTGCTAAAATGGAATTTGTGGCATTGTCTTCAGCATGCTCCTTTAGTCAACAGAGCTATTCAGGACAGATCTCCTGACAATACCATGTTATTGACAACAAAGTAAGTAAGATGCTCTTTTTGTATTGACCTAGTTCAATTTCAGGTTATATTTAAACTTTGATTTTTCTTAAAATTTTCCAAAATACTATATAAAATGTTCTTCTCAACAAGGAAAAATTTTCTTTTCAACAAAAATATGATTATAGAATGATATATCAAAACAGAATTAATTTAAGTGCAAACAGAGAAAACAATTTGGACTCTATGTTACATTGAGCCAGTGAAATTTATACTCTGAAAACGGAGATTCATAGAGTGGGGCTGTGGGAACATACCAGTTTCTGTAAGAACCCTGATCTTACTGGGCGAAGTCAGATCCTGGGAAATGAGTTATTGACTTAAGAACCATATACAGCCCAGGAGTGCCTGGGTGGCTTAGTCGGTTAAGCGTCCGACTTTCGCTTGGGTCATGATCTCGCGGTTCGTGGGTTCGAGCCCCGCGTCGGGCTTTGTGCTGACTGCCAGCTCAGAGCCTGGAGCCTATTTCAGAGTCTGTGTCTCCCTCTCTCTCTGACCCTCCCCTGCTCACACTGTCTCTCTCTCTCTCTCTCCAAGAAATAAAAATATTTAAAAAAAAAAAAAAAGAACCATATACAGCCTGTGCACAAAAGTGTATTAAAGGAGTATTTAAGAGTCATAAGAAATAAAAATAACTTTTAAAGAGGGGAAATGATTCGTATAATAATCCTTATTGCTCGTTCCCTTCATGGATTAGGAGAATGAGCATCTCAGAAGGCAATAATATCTCTGGGTCTGTGAATGAGTTCATCCTCCTGGGCTTCCCATGCCGCAGAGAGATCCAGATCCTCCTCTTTGTCATCTTCTCCCTCATCTACCTTCTGACTCTCATGGGGAACACATCCATCATCTGTGCCGTGTGGTCAAGCCGGAAACTCCACACGCCGATGTACATCCTCCTTGCCAACTTCTCTTTCCTGGAGATCTGCTATGTCAGTTCTGATGTGCCCAAAATGTTGGCCAACATCATCTCCCAGACCAAGAGTATCTCCTATGCTGGCTGCCTGCTCCAGTTCTACTTTTTCTTTTCTATGTGTGCTGCTGAAGGCTACTTTCTGTCTGCAATGTCCTTTGATCGGTTCCTTGCTATCTGTCGACCTCTACATTATCCCACCATCATGACTTACCACCTATGTGCCAGATTAGTGGTTTTCTGCTGGGTAGGTGGCTTTCTATCCATACTGATGCCTGCAGTCCTTATGTCCCAGGTGCCCTTCTGTGGCCCTAACATCATTGATCATTTTTTCTGTGACCTGGGACCATTACTGGCTCTGTCTTGTGTTCCAGTTCCCAAAACTACTCTAACTTGTGCTACTGTAAGTTCTCTTATCATCTTTATCACCTTCCTCTACATTCTTGGGTCCTATACCTTAGTTTTGCGGGCTGTACTTCGGGTCCCAGCTGGCTCAGGTAGGAACAAAGCCTTTTCTACGTGTGCCTCACATTTCTTGGTGGTTTCCCTGTTCTATGGCTCAGTCATGGTGATGTATGTGAGTCCAGGCTCCAGGAGCCATCCTGGGACACAGAAATTTGTGACCCTGTTCTATTGCATGGCAACCCCATTCTTTAATCCTCTGATTTACAGCCTTCGGAACAAGGATATGAAAGATGCACTCAAGAAAGTCTTGGGAGTACCATCAAAAGAAATGTCTAAAAATAAAGAGAAATGAAATAAATTTTCCTATAATTCTCTCAGAAACAAAGAATTTCTCTCATTGGGGGAAAAACTATCTTTGGGGCCTGAGTGTTTGATTCCTTATTCTCATGAAAATGTGACTCATTATATGCAAAGAATCCTCATCCTGTCTCAAAAGGAAATATCCTCAGTCTTAAAAGTCCATTGTGGAAAGTTCTGTACAGTTTTCATTCATCAACTTATCATTCTCTGTTTTGGTCATTTTTTGAAGCCCTAAAACAAATGTAATCAAGTTGAGAAGTACAAAGCTAACACTCATGCTTCCAACTTGTATCTTAGCTTTTATTATCCTAGTACTATTTTTGTGTGTGTGTGTTTCAAATGTATCACTATTTTTTTTCCTTTCCACTTACAGGTTTTTCTATAATGAAATGTAGCATCTACTCATTGCACTAACAAAAATTCAGTTGTTTTATTTATAAGATCAAGAGCCCAGTATCTGTCAATGAAATGTTTTTCATTTGTGTTTTCTTTCCTACCAAGCATTGGTAAAGTGTCCAGGGTATGTAGCAAATGGAAACAGGAAATGATATGTTTGCTTCTTATAGAAAATTCTTATTCCAGCTTTGAAGAGGATACATAGAAAGGATACATTCACATATGCCAAATCATTAAGTATTCCTTATGCAAACCTGGGTTTCAGCACATTCTAAGCTTTTAGTTGAGGAACATATACTGTTACAGAAAAAAGGCATGAGAAACCAGGGAATAAATTCTGTCAGCAAAAATATAAGATACTTTCAGGCAATTAGCTCTTAAAATAAAACTTTTGACTTGGCCTGATCATCTTCCCAGCCTCAGAAGTGTTCATATTTTATTTTATTTTTATTTATTTCTGAAAGAGAGAGACAGCGTGATCAGGGGAGGATCAGAGAGAGAAGGAGATACAGAATCTGAAGCAGGCTCCAGGCTCTGAGCTGTTAGCACAGAGACCAATGCGGGGCTCAAACCCACGAACCATGAGATCATGACCTGAGCTGAAGTTGGACGCTGAACCAACTGAGCCACCTGTTCAAATTTTAAACTATGACACAAAATTTCTTTTCTGGGCTCAGTTTTTGAAGTTGTCTCCTAATGATGAAAATTAAAAAAAAGAAGCTAATGGTTTGACTGACAACATCCAACCCAGACCAGACCTCAATTTAGTTTTTCATGCAAAAATAGGTATCTTAAAGTCCTCTTTCAAGTTATTTTGGCTTTGGGGACATTTTCTATAATAGAATATGCTGAGTGATTGAACTTCCTAGACCACCAGAGGAAAATTCAAGACAACCTACAGTACTAAAGGGTTAGTGTCTTCCTGTCCTTGGCAGGTTACTGGGACTGCACCTATCTGAGGTAACTCTACTCTTATGTAATTATAACAGGGTTCTTACTTACATACAACAGAAGCTGACTCTGGCTGATTAAGCATAACAGTGGGGAAGATTTATTGATGGGATATCAGGAATCTCACAGAATCAATGGAGGCTGAAGAATCAGAGAGGCTCAGATTCAAAGACCAGCATAGAAACTACCCTGTAGAACTGGTCTGATGAAAAATCACCATCACTAGAGCCACACCTGTGGCCATAGGCTACCAGATGCCACAGTTTCAACCATTGCCATTCTGTCTTTCCTGCAATAACTGGGCTATCTGCTTCACTGCTGTTTTTAATGCTAATATTTCAACATTGCTGTCCCCCGACCCTACATCTGCTTCTTGCATCACTAACCCCTAAATCAAAATCAGCTGTATCTGCATGGTGGAATGAAAAGTACATCCCTATGCTGTAGCTCCAAGAAAGCCTGAGAGAACTAATACCTGGCACTAAAAAAAATAAATCCAGTTATGCAGAGATAAGCTCCAAGCCTACTAATCTTGTAATTCTCCCACCCATTAAAAATGAATTGAGAGCATGGAGGAGGGCACTTGTGGGGATGAGCACTGGGTGTTATATGGAAACCAACTTGACAATAAACTATTTAAAAAAATGAATTGAGATAATAAAGAGCCAAAATAAAAGAAAAATACTAAGTATAACAACCTATTTATTTCTCCCCAAGATATCCCTGGGCCATGTTGCCTCTAGAAGTTACACAGGATAGGACTTAACTAAATGACTATCTGTATAATAGCACTGAAGTAGAAGCAGGATGAGAAAGAGGGAATAAATTTCCCTATGGGTAGTTGAGGGTTTGTCTATCTCATGATGAGTGCTGTTAGAATACAGTCTGAACTTTTAAGTTATGTCTGTATTATCTGCAGTCCTGAGAAACAGAAGTTCAACCAAAGGGGGGAAAAATCATCCCCCTGTAGGAAAGACTCCATTAGCTGCAGTGAGATTTAATGCTGCCCACTCACCTTTTTTAGAACTGGTAAAGAGTGAAAAAGGAAGATTCTTCACTTACTCTTTCACCTTAAGAGGTAATTCTACTTTTATGTTTTGCCTGGGGGAAAAATGGACCACAATTAACCAAATAACTGAAATCTTTATATCTGGGTTTTCATAGTATCTAAAAAAAAAGAGAGATAAATATTTTAAAATTAAATATTTAAAATTAAATATTTTTTTGTTTTGGTCTAAATGTTATATTCATATATCTTTCAATGACCAGAGCTTAATGACCCTGAGATGAATAATATTCTATTTTCTCTATTTTCTTTTTATTACACAAGTAATACATTTTATAATGAGTAAATTTTCATTATAAAATATCAAATAGTACAAAATAATGAAAATCCTCATATCTCCATACTTGCGCACGCGCGCACACACACACACACCTGTCTCTGTAGCAATGTGTTCAGTTTGGTGGGGATGCTTCTAGACCTTTTTATGTGCACTTATATAAAGAAATATATATTCTGGGTCTTGAATGATGATGTGAATTGGATTATACTTAAAAATTGCTCTACAACTGACTGACCCTCACACCCACCCCCTAGTCTCATCTAAAAAGCAATGTCTAAGAGGGAAATTTCATCCAGCTTCTGAAAGGGCTTCTAACTATTGGTCTGGAACACATTAGGACAATGAAGCTGAGGAGACAATTCTTCAAGAAAGACCCACTCCGAGGAGGCAGTTCATGGATGTGTGAGCCCACTACTTCCATGATGTCATGTACTCAGGAGGTTCTTCTGCCACCAGATCCAGGTTAAAATTTTAAAAAACCTGCGAAATAGGAGTATACTTGTTCCCTCTAGGCAAAGAAACTATATTCTGAAAAATAAAGACAATTCAGTTATTTGATGAACTTCATAATTTTTAAGTTATATATTTAGTCCTCAGACTTCTCTAACTATGCCTGCACTATCCAACACAATAACCATGACCCACATGTGGCTACGGACCACTTGAAATATGACCAGTTCTAGTCGGGGCGCCTGGGTGGCTCAGTCGGTTGAGCATCGACTTTGGCTAAGGTCATGATCTCGCAGTTTGTGGGTTCAAGCTCTTCGTCAGGCTCTGTGCTGATAGCTAGCTCAGAGCCTGGAGCCTGCTTCTGATTCTGTGTTTCCCTTTCTCTGCCCCTTACCCACTCGCACTCTGCCTCTGTCTCTTTCTTTCTCTCTCTCTCAGAAAAAAAAAAGAAAAAGAAAAAGAAATGTGGCCAGTTCTTTCAGCCACTCTGGAAGACAGTATGGAACTTCCTCAAAAAGTTAAAAATATAATCACCCTATGACCCAACAACTGCACTACTAGGTATTTACCCAAAGGATACTAAATACAGATTCAAAGGGGGCACATGTGCCCCAATGCTTATAGCAACATTATCAACAATAAGACTCAACTATAGAGAACAAACTGAAATTAATTATATACATATTGTATTTTATATATTTATTTCTCTATATCTTTGTTTCTGTCTCTTCATACTAGAATATGAAACTCATGGAGTTAGAAATTATTACTATCCCTCAATGGCCAGAGAAGTGCCTAACATATAGTTACAACTCAATAAATGTTTGTTAAATGAACCTGTAAATGAAAGAAACAATTATTTGAGTTCCTACTATTAAAGAAGCCATTCAATTAATACTCTGCTTACAGCAATGGATAGGTCAACCAGACAGAAAATCACTAAAGAAATAATGGACTTGAAAGACACATTAGACCAGATGGATCTGATGGATACATTTAGAACTCTACGTCCTGAGTCCAGGGTATTCACACTCTTCTCAAGTACACATGGCACATTCTCCAAGATAGATCACATACTGGGACATAAAGCAGGCCTCAATAAATATAAAAGAATTGAGATCATACCATGCACACTTTCAGATCATAATGCTTTGAAACTTGAAATCAATCATAGGAAGAAGTCTGGAAAGCCTCCAAAAACACGAAGGTTAAAGAACACCCTACTAAAGAATGAATGGGCCAATCAGGCAACTAGAAAGGAAATTAAAAAATATATGGAAACAAATGAAAATGAAAAGACAACAATCCAAACTCTATGGGATGCGGCAAAGGTAGTCTTAAGAGGAAAGTACATTGCACTCCAGGCCTATTTCAAGAAATTACAAAAAGAGCAAGACCAAAATCTAACAGCTCACCTAAAGGAACTAGAGGCAGAGCAACAAGAATGACCTAAACCCAGGAGAAGAAGAGAAATAGTAAAAATCAGAGCAGAAATAAACAACGTAAAGACCAAAGAAACAAATGAACAGATCAATAAAACCAAGAGTTGGTTCTTTGAAAAAATAAACAAAATTGACAAACCTCTAGCCAGGCTTCTCAAAAAGAAAAGAGAGAGCACCCAAATAGACAAAATCATGAATGAAAATGGACTTATAATAACCAACCCCTCAGAAATACAAGCAATTATCAGGGAATACTATGAAAAATTATATGCCAACAAACTGGACAACTTAGAAGAAAAGGACAAATTCCTAAACACACACTCACTACCAAAATTCACACGGGAAGAGATAGGAAATCTGAAGAGGTCCATAACTAGTGAAGAAATCAAATCAGTGATCAAAAATGTCCCAACAAATAAGAGTCCAGGACCTGATGGCTTCCCTGGGGAACTCTACCAGATGTTTAAAACAGAATTAATCCCAATTCTTCTCAAGCTATTCCAAAAAATAAAAATCGAAGTAAAACTCCCAGACTCATTTTATGAAGCCAACATCACTCTGATTCCCAAGCCAGACAGAGATCCAGCAAAAAAAGAGAACTACAGGCCAATATCCTTGATGAATACAGATGCAAAAATCCCCAACAAGATCCTTGCAAATCGAACCCAACAGCACATAAAAAGAATTATCCACCAAGATCAAGTGGGATTCATTCCTGGGGTACAGGGCTGGTTCAACATTCGCAAATCAATCAATGTGATCCATCACATCAATAAAACAAAAGATCAAAACCATATGATCCCTTCAATAGATGCAGAAAAAGCATTTGACAACTACAGCATCCCTTCTTAATAAAGACTCTAGAGAAAGTCGGGATAGAAGGAACTTCCCTAAACATCATAAAAGCCATCTATGAGAAGCCTTCAGCTAACATCATCCTCAATAAGGAAAACCTGAGAGCTTTCCCCCTGAGATTAGGAACACGGCAGGGATGTCCACTCTCACCACTGTTGTTTAACATAGTGCTGGAAGTCCTAGCATCAGCCATCAGACAACAAAAGGAAATCAAAGGCATCAGAATTGGCAAAGAGGAAGTCAAACGTTCACTCTTCGCAGACGACATGATCCTCTACCCAGAAAACCCGACAGACTCCACCAGAAGCCTACTAGAACTGATCCAAGAATTCAGCCAAGTTGCAGGGTACAAAATCAACGTACAGAAATCGGTTGCATTTTTATACACCAATAATGAAGCAACAGAAGAGAAATCAAGAAGCTGATCCCATTCACAATTGCACAAAAAACCATAAAATACCTAGGAATAAACCCAACTAAGAATACAAGAGATCTGTATGATGAAAACTATAGAAAACTTATGAAGGAAATTGAAGAAGACACAAAGAAATGGAAAAACATTCCATGCTCATGCATAGGAAGAACAAATATAGTTAAAATGTCATTACTACCCAAAGAAATCTACACATTCAATGCAA